>NC_079164.1:104664557-104744014 GCF_947568905.1 Ostrea edulis
CCAATCGTAGGTCATGGTGACCTACTTTTTGGTCAGCGAACTCCGAACATGCAAGACCCATCAACTGACAAAGTTTGATGACTGTAGGTCAAATAGTATCTGAAATATATAAATATAGGTGTCCAATTCCAAAAGTAGGTCAAGTTGACCTACTTTTTGGTCGAAACCCTTCGAACATGCAAGACCCATCAACTGACAAAGTTTGATGACTGTAGGTCAAATAGTATTTGAAATATATAAATATAGCCGTCAAATTCCAAAAGTAGGTCAAGGTGACCTACTTTTTGGTCGGCAAACTCCGTTGACTCAAGATGCATCGACTGTCAAAGTTTGATGATTGTAGGTCAATTAGTGACTGAAATATATAAATATAACTGTCAAATGCCAAAAGTAGGTCACAGTGACCTACTTTTTGGTCGATACACTCCGAAGACTCAAGATGCATCAACTGACAAAGTTTGATGATTGTAGGTCAAATAGTGTCTGAAACATAGTAATTTAGCTGTCAAATACCAAAAGTAGGTCACGGTGACTTACTTTTTGGTCGACACAAACCGAAGACTGAAGACGCATCAACTGACAAAGTTTGATGATCCTAGGTTTTACAGTGCCCAAAATATGCATCTAAAATTGAAAATGTGAAATTTGAATATCTGCAAAATTCAAAAAGTAGGTCACTGTGACCTACTTTTTTTATAAATATGTTTCAAGACCTCATGATACATCAACTTACAAGATTTGATGATTCTAAACCTCTCGGTATTTGAAATAACAACTTAAAATATATCTATAAATGATAAGCCATAAAATTCACAAAGTAGGTCACGGTGACCTATTTTTCAGTTGACGCATTTCAAGGTCCCATGATCCACCAACTGACAAGTTTTGATGATCATAGGCTTCAAAGTGTCCAAGATATGCATCAAAATTAATTTTAAAATAAATACCTGCAAAATTCAAAAAGTAGGTCACCGTGACCTACTTTTGAGACAACTTGACACAAGGTCCTAAGATGCATCAACTGTCAAAATTTGATGATCCTAGTCCTTATAATGACTAAAATATCTAAGATTTAAGGAATTTAATTTTTTTTTAAATTTAGGTCAACTTTGAAGTGACCTTGAGACCACGCCCTTTGCCCCAGGGTAATGCCTTGAACAATTTTTAATCTACAACATATCCTCATCCTTATGTGTAAGTTTGGTGATAATCTGCCCTGTGGTTCTTGAGAAGAAGATTTTTTAGCAACCACTACTTTTGTTTGTATTTTCCTGATTATCTCCCCTTGTTAAAGGGTCACATCCCTCTATTTAGTATGTATGAAAGCCCTTGGGCCAATGATACCCTGTAACAAATTTGAAAAAAATTGGCCAAGGGGTTCTTGAGTTATAGCCCTTTTTCTAAAAAGTTTACGCACACCGCACAAATGGCCATAGCATTAGCTCTTTGAGCCTTTGGCTCAGAAGAGCTAAAAACCTGATTAGGATACAAAGGTGTTTCTAGCTAAGCTCTCTTTACATTGACAACTAACTAATGATGTATGTGAAAAGTTGTCATTCAATAAAGTTTATTCATTCTTTATCTTTTTATACTTATGATTATCTTAATGAAAAGGTAAAGATAACGAATAGTAATGTAATGTAATGGGAGGAAGATGTTAACATTAAAAATTGTATCATAGACATAGATATGAATATCTGATGAAGTACTTATTCTTCATATCATTTTCAATGTTAATTATTCTAGGCTACCATATATTACTAAATATCAATTATATGTTCGTTTTGGGTCTTCAAAAAATAAAATGTGTTTTCCATGTAAAATTACTATCGCTACGTTATCTCCTCATATTATTTTGGCGAGGAAAATGCTATTTTTAGAAACTACATACCCATACCTCTCAAATGAGTGTTTGAAATATATACCTTGCTAGGTATCATTTTTTGTCTGTTTAGCAAAAAAAAAAAAAAAAAAAAAAAAAAAAAAAAATTATAAATAAATAAATAAATATTAAAAGTAAATGAGAAAACATATATCATAAACTATATAAATATTCATGTGAACAAATTAACATAAGGTAATTCATAATTTTCCTCATGACAATTTTTAACTGTTCAGAAAAAAAAGACTAAAAAAGAAATTTACGTATCTGTATAGCATCATTGTATTTTGTACAGGTATGAATCAAACAATGTTGTAAATCGTATGTTTCATTTGTTATATATTTTCAAGGTATGTAACATTCCGTGGGGATCCGGGTTAGAATAGGTCCTCAGTACCCTCTTACTTGTCGTAGAAGGCGACTAAATGGGGTGGTCCTTCGGATGAGACCGCAAAAACCGAGGTCCCGTGTCACAGCAGGTGTGGCACGATAAAGATCCCTCCCTGCTCAATGACCCTAAGCGCCGAGTATAGGCCTAAAATTTGCAGCCCTTTCTATTGTCCATCTTTCTGTTCATTTTTTAAAACTAATTCTTTCTGGTACACTGCTACTGTTCGCTAATATCTGCAACTACAAGATGTCTCTAATGCTATCCCACCGCTACAAGATGTCTCTAATCCTATCCCATCGCTGCCACCAGTTGCATCGTTTTGGGTTTTTAAATACATGTATATATAAATTCGCTGCCACCAATAGTAACATACATCAACCTGGTATTTATGAGGCACGCTACAATAATAGAGATCGAAGATACCTAATTTTTAATGAAGAAAGAAGTATATAATATAAACAGTTAATATAAATATTCATTATAGCATCAAAGACAATGAACAAAATTGAATAAATATTAAAGTGTCTCTTATAAGAATACTGGCGAACTTCCATGGAACTCGGAGAGGATCGGTGCAAGGTGCTACACGGAGTTCGGTGCTACTCGGTTTCCGGAGCTACTGAGTGTCAGGTGCTATAACTATATACTAAGTATTGCCGCTCTTACTAACTAAGTATAACTATACAGGCATAATCAGAAACTCTGATACTATGATGAGGACTATATCTGAAATCCAAAAATTCCAATTCTAAGTAACAAAAAGTCCACCCCTTCCTATGCTAGCATACATGTATCATGCGTAGATAAGAGGGTTCTTGTGCTAATGTCAACCATCAATTTTAACCTATGCAACATAGATTGGTATAATATCCGAGTCGGTACTCGGGGCTACCAGGTGCTTGGTGTCGTGGGTGCCAAATTACACCGATAACTTTAGCTATTTTCTCAATAAAATAGTATGTATTACTCTAAATTCAAAATTGTATGCTTGCAGTGCCAATAATAATAAATTTATGCTAATGAATTAACAAACTTTGCCATTATTCTTGCTGTAAAACATTTTCATTCATATTTGTATGGACAAAAGTTTAAGATACGAACGAATCATGGAGCCCTTACTTGGCTCGTGAGGTTTAAGAACCCTAAAGGACAAATAGCTAGATGACTTGAAATATTATGCACTTATGACATGACAATTGAACATCGCACTGGTAGACTGCATTCTAATACAGATGCCTTGTCAAGACGCCCTTGCTTAGATGATGATTGTAGCCATTGTGTTAGGAATGAAAACAAAGAATCAAATTCAAAACCAGGAAATGTTTGTACTGTTGAAGATGATGTACAATGCAAGGTGAAGATAACGAACAGTGATCAATCTCATAATTCCTACAAGCAATACAAAATAGATAGTTGGGCAAACACGGACCCCTGGACACACCAGAGGTGGGATCAGGTGCCTAGGAGTCAATCAAGTTCGTCAAGTTTAGCGCTAATTCGACCTTGCTCTTCACGGTATCCTTGTTCTTGTCAGTTAGATGTCCAGTCAGACAAGTGTTTAGATAACAGTACTGGTTGTGAAGTTCCTCATAAACGCTGCTCCTCTTTAGATCCTGTAAACATTAGCAAGAAGGAAGATGAATGTTCAAATACAAATGCAGTTCCTGTTCAAAGAGTAACAACAATGAATACAAATATTAAGGAAGTATAAGGGAATCAGAAACAATTAGTTGATTTACAAATGTCTGACCCAGATATTAAGTTAATACAACAGTGGAAGATAGAAGGAGACAAGCCAGATTGGACAGAAGTGTCCCCTTGTAATGTAGCAGTGAAATTTTATTATCATGTATGGGATACTCTGTGTTTGCAAAATCCAGTGTTATATAGAAAATGGGAAAATGACAACCCAAAAGAGGTTGAATGGCATTTACTCATTCCCAAAGTTTTAATACCATTAGTGTTTGAACAATTACATTGATCAATAACAGCAGGACATTTAGGAATGAAGAAAACTTTTGACAAAATAAAGAAAAGATTTTTCTGGTTTAGAATTAAATCAGATGTCGAACATTTAGTTAGAATCTGTGATACCTGTGCTAAAAGCAAGGGACCAGGAAAGAGGAACAAAAGCACCCTTGAAGGTCTACACTGTGGGAAATCCCATGGAACGTGTAACTCTAGATATTATGTCTGGTTTACCACGAAGCGGTTCTGGAAATAAACAAAGTTTAGTAATAGGCGATTCTTTAACTAGATGGGTCGATGCCTATCCCATTAGAGACATGGAAGCCACTACAGTAGCTAAAGTTCTTGTAGAGAAATTTATTTCTCAATTTGGAGTTCCTAGTTTTGAGTCTACAGTATTCAAACATGTATGCAACTTATTAGGTATTAGTAAGACTAGAACATCCCCTTACTATCCACAATCAGATGGAATGATAGAACGTATGAATCGTACACTCAAAAACATGTTAACATCGTTTGTTTCTAAAAACCAGAAAGATTGGGGGTATACGTATTCCTCTTCTGATGATGACCTACAGAAGTTCTGTTCATGAAGCTACTGGCATTTCCCCTAGTTTGTCAATGTTAGGGAGAGAAATTAGATTGCCTATAGACCTCGTTTTAGGTAGACCATATGATTCTGAAAATAAAGAGACTGACATGTCAGAGTATGCATATGAATTACAAGAAAAACTGGAGAAAATACATTCCACAGCCAGAGAAAAGCTAGCAATTTCTGCCAATAGCATGAAAAATCATCACGATAGGAATACGTCCTTGAGTACCTACCTAGAGGGAAATGCTGTGTGGTATTATTGTCCACAAGTCAAACCAGGTCTTAGTAGAAAACTACTGCCAAAGTGGCAAGGTCCCTTTAGAGTCACGGAGAAATTAAATGATATCTTGTACAGAATACAACAAAAGCCTGGAAAGATATCCAGAGTAGTCCATTATAATAAATTAGCTCCATATAAGGGAGATAATCCCCCACATGGTACTTAAGTAGATAGAACTGAAATATAGTGAGGAGGAATAGATGCGGATCACAGTTGACATTACGAAATATAAGTAATGTTGGCATTAAATACATGTTTGCTGCAGTCGCAGAGTTAAAATAGAAAGCCTACTGTTTGAAATTAATTATGAGTAGATTATACAGAATTTCATAGCCCTGGGTACATCACCTATGATCCCATGGATTCTGTGCATAGTTGAACGTATTAAGAATAGTTGTAGTTTATTAATATAAATTCCAGTAGAGGTACATTAGCCCGGGTTGCATTCCCTATGATCCTATGGCCTCCAATGATTTACTGAAATATGATGAAAAGTTAGATTGGCGGAGTTCACATATTGGGATGCCCCCCCCCCCCCCCCCGAACTTATGCGGAGTAGTTTTGCGTGGCATAGTTATGATATTGATCACTGTTCTTTATCTTCACCTTTCATGGCCATGCCTTTTAGAGCAATGTGCTCGGATTTGGAATTTTCTTATAAACCTACCGGTAGTTGCTTACATGAAGCATCATAAAATCATCTCTATCATTCAACAGCTTTATGATGGATATAACTGCCAAATAGTTCATGATGGAAACCTGACCGATCCGTTTGATGTCACTACCGGTGTAAGGCAAGGCTGTCTCCTGTCCCCTCTCCTATTCTTAATGGTTATAGACTGGGTAACTAAAACAGCATATAAAAACCCAAAAGGTATACAGTGGACATTACAAAACCGCCTGGAAGATCTTGACTTTGCCGACGATATATGTATGCTATCACATATATTTCAGGACGCAAAAGAACAGACCATCAGTCTTGAATCAACAGCAAGACAAACAGGCCTTCTAATCAATCCAGTAAAGACAAAGATAATGACAATAAACACTGCTCAGACAGAGAAACTACAAATAAGACACAAAGAAGTAGAAAATATAGAAGAATTCACATACCTGGGCAGTATCATCAGCACTACAGGTGGAACCGACGAAGACATAAAAGCTCGGAAAAGGAAAGCTCAACAAGCCTTTGCTATGCTAAAACCAGTTTGGAGAAACACCACCTTGAGAACTAGTACCAAACTAAGGCTTTTCAACTCTAATGTCAAATCTGTCCTTCTCTATGGGTCCGAAACTTGGAGAGAAACATCAGCATTCATCAAGACACTCCAAGTCTTCTTAAACCGCTGCCTAAGAAACATCCTTGGTGTGAGATGGCCAGATACGATTAACAACAAAGAACTGTGGAAAAGAACCAAACAAGAACCAATTGAGATAACAATTAGAACAAGAAGATGGAAGTGGATTGGACACACATTAAGAAAACTTAACACCAGCATAACTAAACAAGCTCTAGAATGGAATCCACAAGGCAAACGTTAAGAGGGGCAGACCGAAAAACACTTGGCGTAGAGGGATCAATGCAGAGTTACAGGCCATCAATAAAACATGGGGAGAAACCAAAAAAATAGCCCAAGACAGAAAAAAGTGGAAAGCTACTGTGGTTGCCCTATGTCCCCCATGGGACGAAGTGGATTAAGTAAGTAAGTAGTTGCTTACATGAAGCATTTCATCTACTTGAGTCGAGTTGAGTTGAGTCGAGTTGTGAGTGAGTGTGGAATGCTGTGTAGAACCTAGAATATGTATTCATAGTTGGAAATCCTCCTCAATCAGAAACAGCTATTCAGAAACATTAACACCAGGGTTAAATAGAATCGGTGACGATGCAAACTAACCCCATAATTTTTCAATAATAAACTTTCTAATAATGACTCATTGTTAGTAGTTAGCAGTGATATAGTTCTGCAGTTTATTGACAATTGGTTTTCAATAGATACCTATAAATTATAGAATCATATCTGAATTATTTGGCGTAATTCAGATTTGGAAGTATTATGGGTGATGATGGTAGATTTGTTAGATATGTATAGATTTAGTGTGCAACTCTCAGATATAGGAGTATATTTGAGACTTTTACTTATTTAGATAAGACATGAGAGGTTTTAGGTGTAAAGAAATTATAACAAGAGGTACTGTGAGCCATGCTAACTAAGAATACCCCCCCCCCCCCCCCGCTTACCCCAATCTCCCAAAGGGTGTTTGTTAATAGGTATAAACTATCTCTTTTCTGAGTGTAAAAATATAGTATGCCTTTGTAAAAGAAAATGGAAGATATAGTCGGAACACAAATCCATGGCATAAACCTATAATTTTGACCTTGAGATCAAAGGTCAAGGTCATATAGAGGTCATGAATGTACATGACACATAGTCTCATGTTGATATACCCATGTCTTACGGTACACTCATGTGTCAAATATGGTATGCCTATGTAAAGAACAAAGAAGTTATGGCCCGGACACGAATCTGCACAGACAGACAGAGTGATTTCTATATACCCCCCTGAACTTCGTTCGCGGGGGGTATAAAAATGTTCTTGTGCTGTTGCCAACCTATTCTACATAGTGCGAATGTAAAACTTATACGGTACCAATTTTGATGCACCAGATGCGCATTTCGACAAATAATGTCTCTTCAGTGATGCTCAACCGAAATGTTTGAAATCCGAAATAACTATGAAGTTTTAGAGCTAAATATGTTTTGTTGAATAAACAAGTTGAATACAGTATTGTAAGCTTTAGATGTCTCGAGGAGGAGAGCTTCGTCGATTCAAAAGTGGCATTTGTCCGGACTCTCAAACCTTGGACCGCCGTTATTTGGCAAGGCAAGAACAGCACTCCGGATATGCGTATGTCTGTACAGCTTGTAACCTGATCTTCCCATGTAAGGAAAATCATTCTTCTTGTAATGCCAGAGGGGCGACTGATAGAAAAATGGAAGTGATGAGAAGAGCAGATGGGGTGAGGGGGAAGAAGGCCTGGAAAGATATATTTAAGATATTGATCAACATATAAGGATCATCGACCCTTGGGTCCGATGTCGGTCCAGGGAGAGAGAGATGAGCATCAATGCCAGGGAGGATTATTCCCTCCCCCCAGGAAGAGAACAACTCCCTCTCCTCGTGTACGGACCTTGAGTTCCTCATCTTCCAGATCATCATCAGTCAAGAACTCTCCCACCAGGAATGAGTCATGCAGCCCTATTAAGGTTAGCTAGCTACCTCCGACAGAACTGAGAGAGTTTTCCGTCATGCCAGGCTTGAAAATAATCATTAACTTGAACGAATTGAAGAAGAATTTGTGGATGTATATATGATAAAAAAGAAAAGCAGTAAGAAATAAATCAACCGACAACAAGTAGTTTTATTTTTTAGATATTACCTTAAAAGATTGTCAATAGTAGTCAGTCTGATGCACCAGTTTGGAGACCAAACTCTGAGTAGGTGGGGGCAGTGTTGCGCCTGTATAGCAAACATTTAGTGTTGTTTAGAATATATGTTTCATAGTAATGCTCTTGTTATAGAACTTAGATGTATGTTTACATTAATTACAACAGACGTCTGTGCTTAATGTTAATTACGCGGATTTCGTTTACCGTCAGTACATATTTTAGCATTTGTCCGTTCTAAAATAGTGTCCTTAGAATTATTATGATTAATCTGAAGTCTTGTGGTGCATATAAGGTGACAAATTCCTTTATTCATAACAATTGTATTATCGGGATTAAATGATAACTGGAAATGCCTAATTTTCAGTAATTGCAGAACCCGTATGGTAGAGATAAATATATCCGGATTGTTATCAGACGAATAGTTTCTGGATATATAACTCTAGAAATAGTAAGCTTAAAATAAAATTTTAGTATGAAATTATAGATTAATTGAATAGATCTTCAGGAATGTTATTTGTAGACTGGTGTATCCTAGTTTATTGATAAAAGTATTGTTTTTGGAGTTTTACATTTTACATATGACGTAGAGGCTGTATCACAGTATAAAAGCAGCAAAGTTCAAGCGGCGTGGTCAGATCCCTTGTAGAAAAATTGCTATTAGGAGAAGTCGGTGTCAGTCGGTGCCAACAAAGATTTGCTCGATTGAAGTCAGCATTTCGCAAATTCTATGGTCGTTATAACGATCTAGTTCGTCAATACAACCTCGCTTTCGGTCAAATGCTGTCTGACGTGTTTCATACCGATTGTTAAGCCGTTCTTGGCACACTGATTTTGACTGCGGATAACTCCGTTTACCTGATCAGGATATGGGGCTCACGGCGGGTGTGACCGGTCAACAGGGGATGCTTACTCCTCCTAGGCACCTGATCCCACCTCTGGTGTGTCCAGGGGTCCGTGTTTGCCCAACTATCTATTTTGTATTGCTTGTAGGAGTTATGAGATTGATCACTGTTCGTTATCTTCACCTTGCATTAAGGTAATTTCATATTTTAGCTAAGTTAGAAATTAGTTTTAGAACTTTTTAGCCTATTTAGAAATAGCAAGATTTAATTAAAATGTGAATTCTTTAGAAAATAATTTAGAATTTTGATAAGTTTTAAGTATTTAGATATCGACTTCTCGGTGCGGGATTCAGAACTAAAGTTTGTTAATTTATTAGCATAAATTTATTATTATTGGCACTGCAAGCATATGATGTTGAATTTAGAGTAATGCATACTATTTTATTGAGCAATTAGCTAGAGTTATCAGTGTAATTTGGCACTGACGACACCGAGCACCTGGTCGCTCCGAGTACCGACACGGATATTAGACCATTCTATGTTGCATAGGTTCAAATTGATGGTTGGCATTAACACAAGAACTATCCTATCTACGCATGATACATGTACGCTAGCATAGGAGGGGGTGGACTTTTTGTTACTTAGAATTGGAATTTTTGAATTTCAGATATAGTCCTGATTACAGTATCAGAGTCCGGGTTGTGCCTGTATAGTTACACTTAGTAAAAGCGGCAGTACTTAGTAACACATTATAGCAACGGACACCCAGTATCTCCGAACTCCGAGTAGCACCTTGCATCGAGAAGCACCGATCCTCTCCGAGTCCCGTGGAAGTTCGCCAGTATTCATAAGAGACATTATAATATCTATTGGGGTTTATCTAATATGGATAAACCGGGTTATTTCGTGCAGCTTTGTCTTGATTAAATTGGAAATACATCGGATTCGTCATACGAAATTCCTATTTTCATTTATGCGCGCATGTCATAGATTACTCCTTTTTATTTCGTCATTCGAACAGAGCAGACGCTAGAATTTTTACTTATATATATTTAAAAACCCAAAACGTTACATAATCTATCATAATGACATATAAGTGTATAATTTTCTTGAGAGTTGAAAAATAATAGTCCCATCATTTGAAATTTAAGATGATATGGCCTATAAAGTGATTAATTCGATTTAATTAATTTTTGTTAACTAATAATTTACTTACAGGTCGGTCTTTGCATTATGCAGACAGTTCCGATAAACAATTTTGATGAAAATATTTTATAATTAAAAAGTGAAACTTGATCATGCAAGGTGAAGATAACAGTGATCAATCTCATAACTCCTACAAGCAATCATATAAGTGTAACAAGACAAATTATTCCTATATATATAGGGGAAAAAAGAAGAAAACAAATGCCGAGAGCAGAAATATACATGTCTTTGCACTTGCTAGAAACTACCAAGGGTGATAAAAGTGTATCGGATTTTGCTCTGCCTGGTGATTTTATACTAAACGGTTTTCTTTCGATTTTTTGCAGATTTTCACTATTGGAAGCCTATCTTAGAGACATTTTGAAATAATTGCTCAAATTCCCAACAATGTTTACCTGTCCTACGTCCCATGACGAAATGACTTGCACGGTCTGTACGTTTTAAGGGCGTAGTTTGAACCTTTCTATGGGCATGGCTTGATCATGCATGGAACGATTCTATTCTTGTACGAAACGATTTGCACGGAACGCTGAACGGTCTTCACGGAACGTTGAACCGTCCGCATGGAACGAAACGAAACGCTTTGGAGGTGTAGTAGCACGCTTCAGGGTCTGTACAATGGAAATTTTGTTCTAAATCACAAAATTTGTGTATTGATTGATTGATGTTTTCCGCCAAACTCAACAATTTTTCAGTTATCTAGTGGCGCCCAGTTTTGATTGGTGGAAGAGAGAGCCCAGATACAACGTACCTGGGAAGGGACCACCGACCTTCCGCTAGTAAACTGGGAATCTTTCTCACTTACCGGCACGAGGGGGGTTCGAACCCGCGCCAACCAGAGGTGACAGACCGTGTAATTCTGAGCGTAACACTCTAACCACTCGGCCACGAAATATTTTGTGTATGTTTCACTTTAAAGGTGAAAGACTTGTATACTGCGACATCGCGATCTGCTGGTCTCGATTGTTATTAAAGCGCCGCCTGGGGGCAACGTATACTTATACAAACCCTTTATATATCGCTGGACAACCTGCAGCGAGTCCTCAAAAATACGTTTGGTCACGTTTTTTCCTGTGTGACAAAATAGAAATGGTGACCTACTTTTGAGATAACTTGACACAAGGTCCTAAGATGCATCAACTGTCAAAATGTGATGATCCTAGTCCTTATAATGACTAAAATATTAAAGATTTAAGGAAATATAAATTTAGGTCAACTTTGAAGTGACCTTGAAACCACGCCCTTTGCCCCAGGGTAATGCCTTGAACAATTTTTAATCTACAATATATCCTCATCCTTATGTGTAAGTTTGGTGATAATCTACCCAGTGGTTCTTGAGAAGAAGATTTTTTTAGCAACCACTACTTTTGTTTGTATTTTCCTGATTATCTCCCCTTGTTAAAGGGTCACATCCCTCTATTTAGTATGTATGAAAGCCCTTGGGCCAATGATACCCTGTAACAAATTTGAAAATTTGGCCAAGGGGTTCTTGAGTTATAGCCTTTTTTCTAAAAAGTTTACGCACACCGCACAAATGGCCATAGCATTAGCTCTTTGAGCCTTCGGCTCAGAAGAGCTAAAAAGCAGTGATAACATGTGTGATCTATTTAAATTTCTCTTAATGTAAATACAATAGTCTCTTAGTGTTTAAAACATTTTTATTACGCAATCCTGTCTTTTTAGGCTTTTATATAGAAAACAGTCCACTTGTGGTTAAAAGGTTACCTGTAGGTGTCCAATAAGTTACCTGTAGGTGTCCAATAAGTTACCTGTAGGTGTCCAATAAGTTGACAATTGCTGTCCATTACTCTTAATAAAGGACATATACTGTTCATTCTTAAAACGTAATGGGCACTAATTGTCAACTTATTGGAAAGTACCAGGTAAACCCAATAACTTATTAGACGTCTAAAGGTAGGATGAAAATAAGAGAAAGACAATACATTTGTCAAAGAGATACAAATAAAGTTTAAATTCCCTACAAGTAAGAATCAACACAATATCGGAAAAATCACTGAAACACTTAAAACGATATTTCCCCTCTGCTCCAACTTTAAGATTCACAATTCTTTTTAATTTCATTGGACATTATTATATCGCATCAAAACTGTATATAAATTTCGCTGGATCCAGAGGCACATTCCGAAACTTTAGAACGCTTTTTTATGTTTTCTTTATTAGCATATCCTAATTCTGAATTAATAATTTCATAAGATGGATGTATTGGGTTCTTTTTGGCTGGCGTTAATTAATTCCTCTTCCAATATATTCGAAAACACAATGCTTTTAACATCCATAACCTTCTCACCCTCCATATTCAAAATATAACACTTATTAAGATAGTATTTGCAGTATTTTCATTCAAAAAGAGGGGGCATATTGTTTTGCAACTGTCGGTTGGTCTGTCGACCATGTATTGTCCGCTCAATATCTTTTGACCCCTTTGCATGATAACAACCAAACTTGGTACAGGGGTTGCCCCTGGAGAGTAGATGATCCTTTTTGATTTTCAGGTCACATGGTCAAAGGTCAAGGTCAAACTGCTGGTCTTTACCCCATGTGTTGCCCACTCAATAACTTTTGACCCCTATGCATGATAACTACCACACTTGGTACAAGGGTTGCCCTTGGAGAGTAGATGATCCCTATTGACCTTCAGATCACATGGTAAAAGGTCAAGGTCAAACCTCTGGTCTTAAGCCCATGTGTTGTCCGCTCAATATCTTTTGACCCCTTTGCTTGATAATAGCCAAAATTGATACAGAGGCTTTCCTTAGAGAGTAGATGATCCCTATGGATTTTCAGGTCACGTGGTCAAACGTCAAACTGCTGGTCTTAACCCCATGTGGTAGACCATGAGTTGTCCGCTCAATATCTTGAGAACCATTCACTTCATTGTAATGATATTTCATATGTGGGTTGGTTATAAAAAGAAGAGGACCCCAATTGTTTTTCAGGTCAAAAGGTTAAAGGTCAATCTACTCTGGACATAGGAATATACTGTCCGCTCAATATCTTGAGAACCCTTTGCTTGACAGACATCAGACTTGGTAAACTGGTACATTATCAGGAGAGATGACACCTATTGATTTTGAGGTCACATGGTCAAAGGTCAAGGGTCAAACTGGACATAGGAATATAATGACCACTGAATGTCTCAAGAATCCTTTGATTGACAGACTTCAAACTTGGTACACTGGTATATCTTTAGAAGAAGATGACCCGTATTGATTTTGAGGTCACATGGTCAAAGGTCAAACTGGACATAGGAATGTACTGTCCGGTCAATATCTTGAGAACTCTTTGCTTGACAGATATCGAACTTGGTACACTTCTACATCTTCAGGAAAAGATTACCCCTAATGAATTTGAGGTCACATGGTCAAAGGTCAAGGGTCAAACTGGACATAGGAATATACTGTCCGGTCAATATCTTGAGAACCTTTGCTTGACAGACTTCAAACTTGGTACACTGGTACATCTTCAGGAAATGACGACCCCTATTGAATTTGAGGTCACATGGTCAAGGGTCAAACTGGACATAGGAATATACTGTCCCTTCAATATCTTGAGAACCCTTTGCTTGACAGACATCAAACTTGGTACACTGGTACATCTTCAGGAGTTGATGACCCCTATTGATTTTTAGGTCACATGGTCAATCCACTCTTGACATAAGAAGATATTGTCTGCTCAATATTTTGAATTGATGATACTACTCTCAATTAAATGATGTGTGTGTGTGTGTATAACCCTTTTCAATTTGCACCATATGGGGGGGGGGGGGGGCATATGTGATTTACAAACATCTCTTGTTGATGTTAAAATTCAGCATATAACTCATTTAATATTGACAACCAAAATTTGGACCTTCTGAATGCAAGGATAAGAGCAATATTTAGCTTTAATTATGTGTTATGTAAATAAAAGCTCGAGTCTTTTTATGTAAACAATCCAGTGAAATGTTAAAGCTGTATGATCCGATGTTCATGTATTATTTTTGTACATAATTACTTTAAAGCAGATTCATTACTTTATAAAGTTATTAACTTTCCCTTAATTACATGCTTGAAAACATCTGCATGTAAAAGAAAACAGTGCGAATATTATTTAGAAAGTAAATATGGTGGCTACATATATAAATCATCCCAGAATAGACGTCTATAAATAGACCCACGCGCGTCAGGGGAATCCCAATATGGTGTATTAACTCATACGCAACTGTCTAGTTTTACGGCTGAAAGAGCTTAAAACAACGAATTACTAAGAGTTATTTGATATTTTTATTTCTATTAAACTTATGGTACGGTACTGTTATAACAAAATACACAGCTTTACACAGATAAGACAACCGATGATCTGAATGTTTTAACTGGTCACGTGACTGTCACTTGAAATGGCAGAGTGACGCGGTTACTTGTAAACATCGATTTAAAATCAAATTATTTGGGTTAAAACAGGTGAAATAATTTATGATAGGTCGTACACTCTCATAACTACATACGTGCGATAATTTAATAGCGTTTTTACGAGATGGAAAAAAATATTGTGATTCGGACCATACAGCTTTAATTTTGTAATTTAAAGCATCTTAATTTTGTACATTCACAAGTTTTGATTTTTAAATGACAAACTCTTGAGATGTGATACATATAATAAACTTGGATCAATATCCATTTCAATGTATTTTGAAAACTTCGTTAACAATAACACATCTCAATCTTAGTTTTCAAAACAAATAATAAACTCTCTATAATGAGCTTCTGTCATAATTATTAACCTTAATTTTTTTGTGAAACCTTCTGAACATATTAGAATGAAGATTTTAATAAATTAAAGTAAAAAACAAAATTGGGGGTGGGGGTGGGGGTGGGGGGTGAATCAGTCCCTTTAATATCTACTTCCAATAAAATATATAAGTATGAAGCGGAAGTGGGCGACTCTGTGGTGTCTTTATTTCAAGTTCACTGATATATTGAATCGAGATTAATCACTGTTCGTTACCTTCACCTTTTATCAATGGCAATTATTGTTAATAGAATATACATCGTCAATATATCTAAATGTCGAATTGAAGGCCACAGCAAGGGATTTTTTATTCTCATGTAGAAGTATTTGAATAAATTCTGCTTCATAGGAATATAAAACCAGGTCCGCTAACAAAGAAGCACAATTCGAACCGATGGGCATTCCAACTGTTGGAAGACCTGATCACCTAAGACCACGAAGATATTGTCAATGATGAACTCTAGCATATTTTTTATTTCAACTTCAGAATACTTGTGCGTGGAATCAGAGTGGCGTTTAACAAAGTAATTTTTAGGATGAATGATTACTAGATATGAATATTTCCCGTTTTCCATTTTTGTTTCATCTGTCTTTGATTTTAAAAAGTCTAGTCTTTAATCAATCTTGAGGAATGGTTGTGTAAGGTGTTGGAAAAGTCATAGGTTTTAATGTTAGCTATCTCGTGGGGATCCGGGTTAGAATAGGTCCGCAGTACCCCTTGCTTGTCGTATGAGCCGAGTAAATGTGGTGGTCCTTCGGCTGGGACCACAAAAACCGAGGTCCCGTGTCACAGAAGGTGTAGCACGGTAAAGATCCCTCCCTGTTCAATGGTCATACGCGCCGAGCATAGGCCTAAATTATGTAGCCCTTCGCCGGCATTGGTGATGTCTCCATATGAGTGAAATATTCTTGAGAGGGATGTTAAAAATATTTAATCAATCAATCAAGTTAGCTATAAGTTGTTAAGAATTTTCTAGAATCCACATTTGATTTACACCACTTCTGGCATATGTAGTCGTACAGTAAGTTCGAAGTTTCTCCTTCACAGCTTCAACTAATGCAGACAAAACGGCATGAACAACTCTCTGGAGACTCTAGCTTTATTCACACCGTGAAGATCTCCAGTTACAGCTAGAAAACTTCCACTAGCATTACAACGGAGAGCAATCACCACTTGCAGTGCAGTTGGTAGAGCACGTTATCTTTTTGTGGGGTGCTCTGAAGGAATGTTGAGCTATTCACATTGATGAAATTTCACGTGCCGTGGAAGACGAAACTCGTTCACAATGTCCATATCCTCCATATAAACAGTCTAATGGATTGTTTCTGTCCCTGAAGATACGTTTCCTCCGGATGAGCTGACTATTACTTACCAAAATATATGCTGCTGCCATGTTAACTGTAGACTTTAATATGTATGTGGGTGTCGTATGATTTCAAGTGTATGTTCTGCGTATGGTAAGTTTTTAAATCGAAGCAGGCTACTGACAAACAAGTTGATGGTGCAGGGGTTCCAACAGTCTCGTTTAAATCAGCATACCGCAAATTCTATGGTCGTTACAATGATCTAGTTTGACATTACAACGTCTCATTTGGTCAAATGTTGTCCGACGGTTATATGCTGATTGTTCGGCCGTTCTTGGTACACTGATTTTGACTACGGATAACTCTGTTTACCTGATCAAGATATAAGAGCTCACGGCGGGTGTGACCGGTCGACAGGGGATGTTTACTCCCCCTAGAGACCTGATCCAACCTCTGGTATACCCAGACGTTCGTGTTTGCCCAACTCTCTATTTTGTATTGCTCATAGGAGTTTTGAGATTGATCACTATTCGTCATCGTCACCTTTCTCAGAAGGATTATATACCGCCGCCTGTCAATGATGCAAAATACCGGTGATGGAAATTTGACACAGTCTGAAACGCACCGTTATCCACAACGGATTCGAAAACCAATACAAAGGGTGGACTTGTATATTTGTAAACAAGCAATTCAGTCATTTTCCTCTTAAGGCCAATTCGGGAATATTGGTGTGTTTTTTTGGGGTGGTGCTAAGTAGTACCAGATATATTTCTTAGTTATGTGTATAGTTATGAAACATTTTCCTAAACGGGCAGTTAAACTCTAAATTTATTGTTGTGGTCATATTTGGTTTTTTTCTAAGGAGGAAGACTGTGTGGTTGATTGTATATTATCTAACGTTTCGCTCTACAATTTTTTCACTCGCATGGAGACATCACCATTGCCGGTGAAGGGCTGCAAAATTTAGGCCTATGCTCGGCGTTTACGGCTTTTGAGCAGGGAGGGATTTTTATCGTGCCACAACTGCTGTAACACAGGGCCTTGGTTTTTGCGGTCTCATCCGAAGGACCGCCCCATTTATTCGCCTCTAACGACAAGCAAGGGGTATTGCGGACCAATTCTAATCCGGATCCCCACGGGATAGGAATGTTGTGTATATATCCTGAATTTATACAATGTTTAGTTTCAAAGTTACGTAAGTGTATACTGCGTATGGATATGTTTGATGAAGTTCTAAGAGTGGTTGCCCTGTGCTTTGTACTATTGTATGAAAAACTTATACGGCACCAATTTTGATGCACCAGATGCGCATTTCGACAAATAATGTCTCTTCAGTGATGCTCAACCGAAATGTTTGAAATCCGAAATAACTATGAAGTTTTAGATCTAAATATAGCCAAAAACAGCGTGTCAAACAAGTGGAGCCAAATTCGTCCAAGGATAAAAGCTATGCATGAGGGAGATAATCCTTAATTTTGAAATGAATTTCTAAATTTTATAACAGCAATTAAATATACATCCGCATTTTCAAGCTAGTAACGAAGTACTTAGCTACTGGGCTGTAGAGACCCTCGGGGACTAACAGTCCACCAGCAGAGGCCTCGACCCAGGGGTCATAATGTAAAACTTATACGGTACCAATTTTGATGCACCAGCAGGGCCGTAAATTAACCTTCAATTTGGAGGAGGCAGGAAATTAGGCGGGGGCACATTTTGTGCACACTGAACACGTTTCGTGCAAAATCCTTGATTCTAGGGCCTTCTAAGATGTTACTTGACTAACTCATTCTAAAAGAAAGATTTGGAATGCTTTTTAAGGGAGGTATCATGTTCTTAGTCATTGGAAACAACATAAATTCTAATGAACTTTAAATTTTAATTTTTTTGGCTCAAAAGTTGGAGGAGGCAGCTGCCTCCTCCGCCTCCATGTAATTTACGGCCCTGACCAGATGCGCATTTCGATAAATAATGTCTCTTCAGTGATGCTCAACCGAAATGTTTGAAATCCGAAATAACTATGACGTTTTAGATCTAAATATAGCCAAAAACAGCGTGCCAAAATAAGTGGAGCCAAATTCGTCCAAGGATAAGAGCTATGCATGAGGGAGATAATACTACGTGGGGATATCTAAGAATAGTTGCCCTGTGCTTTGTACTATTGTAACAGTTGGCAGGGGCGGATCCAGGAATTGTGGTTACGGGCAGTGGGTCCAGGGCGAAGCTCTGGTGGGGGTCCAGGGGGCGAAGCCCCCGGAAGCTCCTGGATTTTACAGATTTTATGGGGCTTGAAATATTTCCCCTATTAAGTCATTTGTACTATTTTCTATCATTTCAATAAGTTGAAATTAATATGTTGTACGGTGTGACCGTTGAGACGAGCGAAGTCCATTAACATCTTGCAACACGACTTTTATCCGCCTCTTCATTTAACACGGGAAATTAAAGTGCTTGATGTTTTCAATGTTTTATGACTTTTCAACACTATACACGACCATTCCTCACGATAAATTAAAGACTAGACTTTTTGACATCATAGACAGTTGCTTCTTCAACAAAAACGGAAAACGGAAATATTCATATCTAGTGATCAGTCATTCAAAAACTTACTTTGTTCAACGCCACTCTGATTCCACGCACAAGTACTCTGAAGTTGAAATAAAAAATATGCTAGAGTTCCTCATTGACAATATCTTCGTTGTCTTTGGTGATCAGGTCTTCCAACAGTCTGTTGGAATTCCCATGGGCACGAATTGTGCTCCTTTGTTAGCTGACCTGTTTTTATATTCATATGAAGCAGAATTTATTCAAAAACTTCTACGTGAGAAGAAAAAATCTCTCGCTGTGACCTTCAATTCGACTTTTAGATATATCGATGACGTTTTGTCTATTAACAATGATAGCTTTCATTCATATGTCGATTTGATATATCCCTGTGAGCTCGAAATAAAGGACACCACAGAGTCGTCCACTTCTGCTTCATACTTAGATATTTTATTGAAAGTAGACATTAACGGCAAACTAACAACTCAACTGTATGACAAACGGGATGATTTCAGCTTCTCCATCGTCAACTTCCCACATTTATGTAGCAATATTCCATTATCACCTGCATATGGTGTTTATATATCTCAACTGATTCGATATGCAAGAGCTTGTTCTGGATATAGTCAGTTTTTAAATCGAGGTAAGCTACTGACAAGCAAGTTGATGGTACAGGGATTTCAACAGTCTCGATTGAAGGCAGCATTTCGCAAATTCTATGGTCGTTATAACGATCTAGTTCGTCAATACAATCTCGCATTGGGTCAAATGCTGTCTGACGTGTTTCATACCGATTGTTAAGCCGTTCTTGGCACACTGATTTTGACTGCGGATAACTCCGTTTACCTGATCAGGATATGGGGCTCACGGCAGGTGTGACCGGTCAACAGGGGATGCTTACTCCTCCTAGGCACCTGATCCCACCTCTGGTGTGTCCAGGGGTCCGTGTTTGCCCAACTATCTATTTTGTATTGCTTGTAGGAGTTATGAGATTGATCACTGTTCGTTATCTTCACCTTGCATGTAAACAGTTACAAATTGTGACGTTATATTAGCTGCAATGTTTTTTCTTCTTCTTCTCTCAAACCAAGCAAAAACAAAATGTTTGAAGCTATGAGAAAGCTTGTCTGGAATTTAAAAACGTTTATGGTACTTTCTAGACAATCTAATTATTTAATTTTTAATTACGGGTTTGTCAATGAAGTATACCGCAGTGACGGAGACATTTTTTCGGAAGCATTATGGGTGATACTCATCTTTTTTTCAACTGATGAAGAGTAAATCACGTGACTCATATGTGTAATCATTGGAGTGAGCTCGTCGCGTCGCGACGCGAGCTTTGCTCGGTAATAAAATGACCCAAATTGTAAGGGGTTTTTGAAAAAAAATTAAGTTCTCCCAATAAAGTAATTCAAGAAATCAAAGGCTTTTTTATTTATTTGGGAGTGGAAGAAATTGTTGCTTCTTTTATCGATTAGTACATTTTCCGAAACAAAATACCGCAATTTACCTTGAATTTGAAAATTTTAAAGGGGGGGGGGGGGGGGGCGCCGGCTGCACCCCCTCTAAATCTGCCACTGGTTGGACATGTCAACAGTATACAACACTTTCTCCTCGTGGGCCCCTGATTCCATCTCTGTAACTCCTCCTAGCCCCTGATCCCATCTCTGTAACTCCTCCTAGCCCCTGATCCCATCTCTGTAACTCCTCCTAGCCCCTGATCCCATCTCTGTAACTCCTCCTAGGCCCTGATCCTATCTCTGTTGTGTTTAGGAGTCCGTGTTTGTCCTACTTTTCATTCTTCGTAGGGTTTATGTGATTGGTTACTGTTTGTTTTATTCACCATTTCAACCTAAGTATTTCAGATTTTTGTAGAAAACGCTGAACACTTCCTGATAGATTTATTTTGCATGACAATTTCCTGTGACTTTTGCTACTGTACAGTTGCCTATTGCCCTTCTTGTAGAAACCGCCAATGAAACAATTACGTTTAATGATACAAACTACATCAAGGGGTGAAGTTTGTATCATTAGCGGTGTCTACACACCTCATGTGGCATTGCTTTACAAGTAGCAACTTCACATAAGTCAACATTTTCATGGTGTGTTCAAACATCCAAACTAGAGAGTTCGTCAACCTTATCGGAATTTTCTGGCAATATAGATATGCCATCATGTATTTTGTTCATAATTAAATGGTTTATTTTTTTTCTCACTGTTTTATTATACTCTCTATTCTCCCTAAGAGCCTGAAAGATATTTATATATTTCAAAACATGCTTTTCCTGAGTTTAATTTATCAACTTGTTTCTATAAGTGGTTTTGACAAATGTTTTAAGTGTATGGAGAGGCACTTATATTTTCTATTAAAGCCACTTAGAAAAAACCCAAAATGTAATTATCTTATACACTTACATACTAAATAAGTTTGACGATGAAGTACCGGTAATAGAAATTGTATGTTGGTTTGATTTACTTCCCATTCCAACTATGTTCACTCATATAGAGCGTCATCAGCTGTATATGAAGTCTAGACTAATGTTTGGCGCCCAGGGCCAGTGAGGGGTCTTTACTGTGCAAATATGGACCCTCGTTTCAAGATCTCATCCAAAAGACCCACGATTCTAACTCCTCAATGCTAAGCGTCTGGGGATGAACCAAACTGTATCCAATTTTACGTGTCATTTAATGGAAGGAAGCATAAACTCACAACCCTCGGTTTACCTTTAAAAATCATATTATTGTAGGATTGACTGTAGTCGATTTGTGATTTTAAAACACCATTGCATTAATATGTGATAACAAGAGGTACTGTGAGCAATGCTCACTAAGAATACCCCCCGCTTACCCCAATCTCCCAAAGGGTGTTCCATGCGATGAAAAAAAGCCGTTAAAGAATTTATATGGAAACCATATTGCTACTTCGATGTCCATTGCGCGTGACCTTTGACCGTTTGACCCCAAAATCGATAGAGAACATCACCCCATGGGTAGTCCATATGTATGATATGGTAACTGTAGGTGGAAAGGATAACGCTTTAGAGCCCGGAAACCATATTGCTACTTCAATGTCCAGTGTGCTTGACCTTTGACCTTTTGACCCCAAAATCGATAGGGAACATCTTCATCCCATGGGTAGTCCATATGTATGATATAGTGACTGTAGGTAGAAAGAATAACGCTTTAGAGCCCGGAAACCATATTGCTACTTCGATGCCCAGTGCGCTTGACCTTTGACGTTTTGACCCCAAAATCGATAGGGAACATTTTCATCCCATGGGTAGTCCATATGTATGATATGGTGACTGTAGGTCGAAAGGATAACGCTTTAGAGCCCGGAAACCATATTGCTACTTCAATGTCCAGTGCGCTTGACCTTTGAACCCCAAAATCGATAGGGAACATCTTCATCCCATGGGTAGTCCATATATATGATATGGTGACGGTAGGTGAAAAGGATAATGCTTTAGAGCCCGGAAACCATTGGGTCTACAGACGGACGGACAAACCGATTCCAGTATACCCCCCCCCCCCACTTGTTGCGGGGGGTATAATAAACTTTCTACGCATATTATGTGATGAATAACTATTTCGACAGACTTTCATGTGATCAATCCAGATCATGGAGTTCGAATACTAGAGTTGACTTTTCTCTTGAAATAATCTTTTACAAAATTATGTCCATGTTTGGGAAAATACATTTTGCTATATCATATTAGGCCATTTCTTGGGTTTTTTCTTCCTGTTTTCCGTCGGTTCAAAATTGTGAAACCTACCAGCCTGCCAGGGGAAGAAACAAACAAGCTTAAGAAAACAAAAGAGCCTTTACACGTTGTATGGACATGGAACATAAACATTTGATCAATTTCATTTATTAACAAAACAAATACTCAACAAAGTGTAAAAATACTAAAAATAGAAAATAATGACTAGATTCATTGAGATCGTTGCAAGTCTAAGTCTGTTGTGCTTTACTCACTTTGGATGACATAACAGTCTGATCGCCTGTAAGAATCTGGTACATATATTCTGTCATTATCACAGGAGAACCGTTAGCAACAAAGGAAACGACTAATATATTTTCCTCGCATAGCTCTAGTGTGAAAAGTAGGCAGGTCACCACTTAGATTCTGTATTATGTATATACATGTGTTGGTCTGATCTGGGTCTGTCGAAGAGATTTTCCAACAAAACCAAAGACAAAGATTTCTCGAACCTGGATGTATGAAGGAACCTAATAAACGACTACTGTCTGCACATTTAATTCCTAAATTAATTAACTTTCACTGCATTTTGTCTGTCTGCCGATTGTGCAACGTAACATTGCATTAACGTCTTATCTGACATTGCTATCGGATACGTGCGCAAACTGTCCTTCGAATCTGTTAAGTCCAGCCCTTCAAGTATTTGAGAGCAAGTGTGGTCACTTTCCGCCGTAAATGCAAAAGGGAATAACAAGCTAATCAAATGAATAGGAAAACACCAACCACATTCCAGCCATTCTCACCCCCTTTGAAAAGCTACCCCTCCCCCTTACTCACTCACGCCGCCTAATAATCGATTATGTTGTGATGATGAAATGTAAACAGCAAACCATGTGTATTTCAAACGAAACGTTTTCTTGATTTTGATTTGTTGGGGATGAGTTAAGTCGTACGTATAATATTTTGATATTTCAAAACGTTTCTTACAGAGATTTTCTTTTGTTTGTTTTGCAACTTTCGGAGTTCAAACCCTACCCCCACGTGGACGCAAAACAGAGAAAAACAAAGAAATAGCCTTACATGTAATTATACAAAGATAAAAACAATTATTTCAATAGAACAGAACGATAACACGTATTGGCAGTCTTTGTCATGGCTTTACTTAATAAAAACATATTTCAAATTCAACGACAATGTTCATATCAATACAAACCATCAGTATGTATATCATATACACTCTGTAATGAAATGCATGATCACAAACGACTTTTGGATAGTTATGTTGTAACATCAATAGTCCATGCATGTTTGAGTTAATCAATCAATATTTTCAATCAATCAATATTTCAATCCACCAATGTGTCAATCAATCAAATATCAATCAATCATTCAATGTCTATAAGCCCAATTATTGGCCACGGACCTGGACTGAAACAAAATCTGTGGCAGGCTTAGCAAAATTCGGCCATATGTCTCCATGTATGTATAAGAAATGTTAACGTACTATGAAGACATCCGCCACAAGCGTGCAAAATTTTGCTCGAGCCATGACAGGGAGACTGCTTATCAAATTGCAGTTAGGTTAAGGATATATTCTAGCGTTTCTTTGGACAATGTTGAGCAATCCATCCCGGGTAGTGTTTAAAAACAACCTGAGCAATATCAGACAATGCATACTGTGTCTGTGAAATTTGGAAGAGCATTGTTGAAGACCTAGGTATTTTATGTATTCGGCATCGTGTGGTGTTACGAATGGAGCTACATATTTGATAATACTCTTACGTGCGTTGTCTGCCGCAATATTTGCGAACATATGTGTATAGTAACACCTGGGGAGAATCTGGGACGATACGAACCGAGGTTGTAGAAGAAAATTTTGTAAATAGGCATCCTGGCAATAGTTAACTTCAGAAATTTTTGCAATCTAGCCAATGGCGTTGTACCAATACTGCCCCCCCCCCCCCCATTAATTAATATAACATCAGGCTTGCCCCTTTTTGCAACAAATAGGCCCGACCTCCTTCCACACCATACCACTCTTACCGCACACAAAAAATGTGCTGCAGTAGATCCATATGCGGCGGGCAGGATAATGAATAATGGAAGAGGCAATAATCCAGACAGTAGTACGGGAACCTACAAACTTGGGTATTGAATTAGGACACAAAATATTGCGGGTATACTGTATAGGAATTAAATGATTCACATTTCCATCTGCCTCTAGCCTCAATCTAGACCGATGAATTCAGTAGACCTGTGCAATAATGATGCAAGTTGATATTTTGTGAGCGGTTTGGCATTAAGCTAAGGTGGCAGTAAAATGGGCCACGTGCTTGGTCTAATGGACAAAAAGTTGTGAATGTACTTGAACAATGAATCTGCTCGTGAGTTGAGTGAAATGTGCAACGTAGAACTGCTATTGCATTGATGTTTTGAGCCAGTTATAAACAACGAAATCGTACATCGCCTATTGATACGTGATTGTACAATAGTGTAGGAGCGGGATGACTAGCAATAACCCGCAACAATGCAAAACATGCCAACTGAAATGCGGTGGAAAACATGCCGGCTTCGTATGAACTTGAACAAACTATTGGTAGGATAGATATTAACTGGTTCAGTATACGAAGAGTGATAGGGAAACGGGCATGCTTTACTGGTTTCAGCCTATGGAATCCCTGTAGCATTTAGCTTACTATGAATGTTGTGTGTTGTCAATACCGCCCTCTAACTGAATTTTTTAATTAACGCACCTAGTCGTTGAAAATGATACTAAGGTGGCACTTAAGAAAGCAATATAGTTGATAATCTGGTCAACTGGTGGGGGACAACATAGCTGGAGTTCATATTTGGTACGAAAGTTTGAAAAGAGTTTATGCCTATTTGATAAGCTGATGCTGTGTGGTTTAAGGCATGGGCCTTTAAAGTGATAATCGCAACACTTGAGGTCAATGAACCAATAATTAAGGTCTTCCGTAACAACGGAAGACCTACTGATTGTGCTGGTTAAGATTATTCTTATTATTAAGGTCTTCCGTAACAACGGAAGACCTTCTACTGATTGTGCTGGTTAAGATTATTCTTATTATTAGGGCTTTCCACCTTTCTGTTGAAAGTCCTATTGATATTGTTCTGTTTATTATTTTCCTGCCGTCAAAAAATTTGTTTCTCTTAAGACTTATCGAAAAACTTTATAGTCCATCATATAGTACTTCTTGAGAAACGAATACATTTCACCCTGCGTAACCTTGACCCCTTACAGAGTTATTGGACCTTTTGCAGAAATCATTGTTATCGCTTCTACTTTTTAACCGTGAATGATAGGAGGATGAAATCTTTGCTAAAGCATAGAGGGTAATTAGCAGAAGCGAAGAATTTCAAATGAAGGGATTCGGTTACCCCTAAAAGGAGTTAATCCCTCTATGTTTTGCGATTTATTCGTAAAACATGTCGAACTTGAGAACGGTTTGTCGTAGAGACATGGGACCAACTGGAATAGGATTGCTGACCTTTAATCTTGAAAATTAGGTCAAGGTCAACAGAAAAAAAGAGAACAAAATAGCACTTTTTATACTCTCTTTCCTGCTTAAAATAGCGTTAAAATATTATATGGGCAAGTATTGACTTCTTGATTGGTTCCGATAGTATGTATAATAACTTTGACCCTTCTGTG
Source organism: Ostrea edulis (assembly GCF_947568905.1). Classification (NCBI taxonomy): domain Eukaryota; kingdom Metazoa; phylum Mollusca; class Bivalvia; order Ostreida; family Ostreidae; genus Ostrea; species Ostrea edulis. The sequence continues at coordinate 104,691,182 of NC_079164.1, forward strand.
AATTTCGGAGACTCGCGTTGAAAACCTTGTTATTGCTACTCCTACTTAACGGAAAGTCATAGAGACACGAAACCTTCCCTAATGAATTCACAGTAATACCCTCTTGCAGAGAAAAATTAATCAAAGGGATATGAAAACCCTTAAGCATAGTTATTGCCCTTGAAAGTCTCCAATATCATTGTCTAAGCCTATAACTTTTATCTTAATATACATGTAGATAGAGACATGGGACAACTTGCATTAAGACATATGACCTTTGACCTTCAAAATAAGGTCAAGGTCATCATAAAATTTGTTTCTCATATTCAAGGTCTTTCATAGCATTTTTAGCACTGAGAAGCTAACCGAAAACCCCTAAACATAGTTATTGTCCCTGAATGTCTTGATTAATATTGTAACGTATTTACATTCAATTCTGGGATCGTACCTGGTCAATTCCAGGGTTTGGGGTATTCAACAATAACTAATTTAAACTAATCGGTATGATTTTAGTGGACTGCCAAAATATACAAATATGTCCTAACCTTATCTAGGTTAATTATCATCAAACAGAGAATCACTATATCAATCAGAGGCAAGCAACGATAAACTGGTAGTGCTAACTTAACAAAATGTAGATCTAGAGCCCAGTCGCCCTCGGATTACCCCATATACTGTAGGACGCCTTATTCAGGACGGACAGTATATGTGGTAGCCCTTCAACCACTACACTCATTGTAGGATGCCTTATTCAGGACGGACAATGAGTACAACGGCCTGGACGACGGTCTGTTCAGCCAATGCGGACGACACCAAAAACGAACTATGGCTAGCCTCTTTACTGGAGGTCAACCTCTTCGTGGCAGACCAGACTTCTGATGGCCTTCCAAATTCACCCTCTAACTGTAAGAACAGGCGAGGAATTGTTTACTATGAATACTTTATTAGTACACATAATCTCGTCCTCTCAACTTGGCTGGGTCTTCTATCAGAATGACACTGACGACTGCGGAGTCTCGGTATTTATACACAAATGGGATCACGTGATGTAAAGTAACTAATTGAGAACTCCGCATGGTCGTACCTCAAATATCCGGAATCATTACACTACCCATGCCTCCGATGACGTGCGTCCCGCATGTACAACTTGGAAACTAAACAATTCTTCTATTTTAGACAAAGGTTTAATAAACGACAGAACGATCAATTTCAAAGCTATTTATAAAGAATTCCTTTCTCTCTCTTTTTTTTATTTTTTATTTTTTTTAACAACTATATATTCAACTACTGTATGTACCGCTAGGCAGAACCAAAAAGTCAGCAGAATTCTGTTTGGTTTGAGGGCAAAAATCTCTCCTCTAGAGCCTTACTTAGAAGTATGTAGTTACATCTGTCTACTGCTGGCAGATTCCCAAGAACACTCTGTGCTTGACCTCGCAAGGCAACAGCCAAATACATCCCCTTCTCTGACAGAGCCCATTTATTCAATTCTGCACATATATCAAAGTGAGATTTAAAATCGGCCCATGACGAACTTCCGTCAAAGGACAAGGTACGTTTAGGGCCAAATTTGGCCCCGCGTCCAAATTAAACGATATTCCTCAAAATTCTTTCATATGGTGTATACTTCCATAAAATGGTTATGATGTCTTCGTAAAAAGCTTTACTTATGTATAATACATATGTAAATACAGTATAGTTTACGATAACGTTGTGCCATTTTGACGTTACTTTATGCGACGTTTTGAACAAGAAAGCTATGTCATGAACTCAATATGAAAATAATCCAATTTATGTCGCCATATGCTCAGAGTTTTATTAAACAAATGTGCGCTATGATTTTTATTTGAAAAGTTTAATTGATTTTTTCCGAAAGTTTTAATCAATTGCAGATGATTCGATGCGGCGGATGCTGTGATTTGAAGGACGATTAGTGTAATTGTATCTAAGAATTGTAGAGCAACCCATATATATTCATTCAATTTTAACATTGTATTTACATTTACATCCAATTTACATTGCTTTATTCTAAATGCAAGGTGAAGATAACGAACAGTGATCAATCTCATAACTCCTACAAGCAATACAAAATAGATAGTTGGGTAAACACGGACCCCTGGACACACCTAGGAGGAGTAAGCATCCCCTGTTGACCGGTCACACCCGCAGTGAGCCCCATATCCTGATCAGGTAAACGGAGTTATCCGCAGTCAAATCAGTGTGCCAAGAACGGCTTAACAATCGGTATGAAACACGTCAGACAGCATTTGACCCAATGCGAGGTTGTATTGACGAACTAGATCGTTATAACGACCATAGAATTTGCGAAATGCTGACTTCAATCGAGACTGTTGAAATCCCTGTACCATCAACTTGTTTGTCATTAGCTTACCTCGATTTAAAAACTGACTATACCCAGAACAAGCTCTTGCATATCGAATCATTTGAGATATATAAACACCATATACAGGTGATAATGGAATATTGCTACATAAATGTGGGAAGTTGACGATGGAGAAGCTGAAATCATCCCGTTTGTCATACAGTTGAGTTGTCAATTTGCCGTTAATGTCTACTTTCAATAAAATATCTAAGTATGAAGCAGAAGTGGACGACTCTGTGGTGTCCTTTATTTCGAGCTCACAGGGATATAATTAAAATTAAACTAAATTAAATGAATATCATATATGTACGTAGCGCGTGGTTACCTTAAGTTATTCTTGTGTGTATATGTACACTTTGTTCTTTTTTTTTTCGAGCGCACTAAATGTTTTCAGCGAAGGAACACGCACTAACCAATGCTACATTGGGTTGTATATGTAGTAAAAAGAACATGAAATTCATTTAGAATATATGTGAAAAGAAATATTATAAAACGAACTTTTTTTTAAATTCAACACATGACAATGCGACCGAATGTGAACCTTATAGGATGTGATAAGATTTACAAACAATGAGATAAGTTCTACACAGGAGTTGGCACTGACACCATGAAAAACCTAACAAAAAATAATCTTGTCGGTATTATATTCAATGGTCGAGCATATACACTTGCATCTATTAATTACACTCTTTATTTGAAAAAAAAAATATACGGGCTCCTGATAATTATCTTTATATAACAAATCTTTCAATGCATTAGTATTTACGCAAAGGAAAAAAGTTTCAATCATAATTCATATCATTGTCTCAAACCACGTCCGAAGTCCGCATGGGAGAGGATCGTATATTTTTGATCACCCTCCCCTTTTACCTTTTGATACATGCCGATTTAGTCGGAGATATGAAAACAACTTTGGTTTCCCTATCTAATAAATCATTCAACAATTCCTTTTCGGCCAGTTTCTAATGGTGAATGAAGCAGAGACTGTCTATTAACAGTACCGAAGTCAATCACTATGACAGTGCATCTGCATATATAATGCCGTCAGTCAAAGATATTTATATTTTCCAGCAATTGTCAAAATTAAGATCTAATCCGTTTTTTCACTATACCAGTGAAAAGGACTTCTAGAATCTATAATTTACTAGTCCTGCTGATTTGTGACTAGTCCGGCTGCTGAAAGTAAACGGCCGAGTCGCGATGCGACGAGGGGAAGAGTTTGAGAGGGGATTGTCCCTCTTAAAGAGGGTGGGAGTCCGGGGAAAAAATCTAGATGCAAATTGTTCATTCGAGACAAATAAATGAAAATTTCATGACCAAATCTAGCCTCTTTTTCCTGAGTCTCTCATCAAACCACCATATTTATGCTTGAATAGCATGAAGAATACGTCGATGTGTAACATAGTACCGTATTTTGTCGAATATGAAATTCACTTTTTTCAAGGATTTTTGGTGTAAAAAAGGGGTGCGCATTGTTTACCAAATAGTTTTTTTTTTCAGATAAACTCGACGGTTAATTTACTCGGAGACATATCGTATGCTTCTTCACGTTGTTCACCTAATCGATCTCAAGAAAATTACTACAGAACGTAAAATTGTAGAAAATATTATACTTAACAATATGTAAATAATGAAATTATTATAAAACAGCCAATTAAGTTTTATTCGATCTTACATTCATATTAGATATTCATCATCGTGCAAAAGTGCCACGATATCATCAGACCGTGACCATGACCGGCACATGTTTTTCGAATCGTTCCAGTTTTATATAAATGATAATATTGTGCTCTGCTTTAGTCCTCATTACATTGCGCACAAATTACATGCAACTTTAATTCCAGAGGGGAGGGGGTGTCCGGTCCTCCACTATGGATCCGCGCATGATTCGGATATAGTCATTAAGGAAAAGAAAGTTCTCCTTATGTGTGAAAATCGCGTTCTAATACTTCAACACCAGTTCCACGATTTAATGATGAAAATAGTAACCAATAACTAGCTATCCTGTATTTTTAAATAAGACTATATCACAGAACACGTGCGTCAGTTATCGATAAATGTAAGGCGATTTTATAAACAAATAATCATTACAGCGACGTAGCAACAGGGAAATTTGGCCCACGTTCTTTTGTTTTGAGAATGTACTTTTCCCATAAATTTTACATGCGAATTTTGCTTGAAGTAAGTGTGAATGGTATAGATTTTATACCCTTTGCTTATTCCATTTCATCAATAGATCTAGATAACAGATGAAATATTTCTCCGCGTTTTTGTATAGTTTTGATATTTATTGCAAATGTACGCACATTCACATAAAGAAAAGGCATTCTATATTTATTTATCCTAAGCTTTTAGAATGATTTACTACTGTACGATATGTTTATTGTAATTTTGAGCACTGCATAGTGTTTCAAAACGTGATTTCATTTCTTCTTGATGTCCTATAAATTAGTGTCGGAGATGTACGTGTTACCTGTCGAAGCTACCCGCACAGGTAAATCGAAGACACTGATGTGAAGTGAAGCGTAGGAAAACTCGTCCCCTTATATACCATGCGAACCCTGATACATATAACAATAGAATATCCAACTAATATGGCGGATTAGCAAAGAAATATGGCGGACATATAGAATTATACTATATTTATTAATTCATGTCAGCTTTAAGAAACGTTTTTTTTTATCTATTTCTTTTTTACATGTAATGATCGGGGTTCACCGGGTTTTGTCCTCTTGGAACACATAATACAAGCGTATACTTTATCTTGTAGCTTACAAATGAGTTTCAATTTAGATATCTAGATACTACATCGTTTATCTATCAACTACCAACATTCACTCTTATAGCAGGGTTACATTAATTGCGTTGATATCATTGCGTATCTATATCAAACATAAAATTGGAATCGGAAATATCTGTGTCGAAGATTCCAATTCTCTGATCACACACTATCTTCTTCAATGCAAATTACCTAGAGTCTTTTAAAAGTTAATATGCTGTACATATACATATTATTTATTCATTAAACTTGTATATATGAACACCGTCAACGTTGAAATTTGTATTACAGATGAACACGGGAAATGGTTAAACGTTAAATTTAATAGTCTGCTCATTTAACAAACAAGTCGAAATTTTGCTCATTATCGACTTTCAACATGATTAATTTGTACACAAAATATCTTTGTGGTTGTTGCATGTACTCTATCTTTAAAATGGTTTCAAAGGCATAAAAAAACGGCTAATTTCGGCGATTTCGGTAAATCATGTCAATCGGAGATAAGGAAGATGACGTCAGAGAACATATTACGTCACTAAGTTCCACATGTATCATCAGGGCCAATGCCCTAGTGCATAATCATAATGATTAAACCAAGTATTGTATTGTATTGTTTATTAGCTTTAAGCCTTACGACTCATCAGCATAATACATATTCAATTACAAAGTATAAACAAAAAAGATGTATACAGTATGAAAAGTGGAGTGAATATTAGAGGATGGACATACATGAAGAGAGTTATAAGACAAGTTTACATAAAAAAGAAACCAACAAAAACCAGCATATACATTAGACGATAGTTTGGCTAGATCGTAAGAGTAAAGCACCTTTTAAAAATTTACTCAGATTAGAGATTTGTTTTCTATTATGAATTGACATCAATTGTACCAGTTTAAACATAAAAGCATGCGACCAATAATATTTTTTCATATATGCAGATCTGAGGTTTTTGTACAAAAAATAAAATGATATTCGTCCTCAACTTCGTTCAAATTACAAAATTCACACAATCGATCTTGTCTTACAGTGCCATTATATCTACCAGTGTTAGGGTAGATGATTGTATTAAGTCGATAATATTATACAGATCACTGACTTTGTCATTGAGGTCACGTTCCATTTGTTCCACGTGCTCGTCGTCCCATCTGAACTTCCGTGTCGTATTTAGACCACTCGTGATTACATCACTATTATTGGAAAAGCTGGCATTCATACATTTCAAAGTAAATTCTACTGGTGCGTGATCTGACCATTCGTTAAACTCACAGACGTTAAGCTTAGTGACATTGTTAAAGTACGCATCTTCTACTAAAATATAATCTATAACACTTGTACCCAAGTGATTGTAAAAAGTTAACTGACCATTTTCATCACCTGGTGTTCTACCATTACAAAGTCTTAAACCAGTAGATTTACATAATTCTAAAAGCTTTCTGCCAAACCTATTAACCATCATATCTTCTGATATACGATGTGGCATGACCGAATCGGTGTTATAATCAAAAACATTTGACAGCATATCATGAATAGGTATAGCAAGAGAGTCTTCTGCAATATAATCAGGTAAATTACCAACTCTACTGTTTAAGTCACCGGCAACAACAACAGTGCCGTTCTGTGTAAAAATTGACATATCATTTAAGATGCAATCAAATAAATCGCAGTTATACACTGTACTTTGTGTAGTAAACGTTATGATCATGAGGTATATACGCAAAACAGATATAAATATCGGGATGATCTCTCTGTTCTACTCTTAACCATATGAGTGTGTCTTCAACACATTTAACAATTGATACAAACTTACGAAGTGTTTTTCTGTATAACAGCACAAGGCCACCGCCTTTACCCTTCAGTCTAGGAAAACATTTGTATTCAAATTCGTCGTTTAACCAATCGCACTTTAGAGCTGTTCCAGGTTGAATCCAGCATTCTGATAAAAATATTACATCGTAGTCAGATATGACTGTAACAGTGCGACATTTAACTCTGGACACGACAAAAGTCCGGAGTTTCGCCAACCCTTTTATTAAGGATACAAATAAACCCTTTACAAAAAAAGATGGTATTTTATGTCCACAAGACATGCACCAACATTTACACTTGTAACTATTGTAGTTTTTAAGATATTTCACCTGAAATCAAAAAATCCCATGGGATTTTGGAGGGATTTTTAATCCCACTTGGGGGATTTTCACTCCTACCAAAAATCCCATGGGAGAAAAAATATAATTTCTCCCATAGGATTTTAACTCCCATATTTAAATTCAAAATGGGATACAATGTCCCATAGGAGGAAATGTCCCATAATGAACATGAAATGGCAGTGAATATCCTATTTGAGCATGAATGGGAATAAATATCCCAAATAAAACACAGGATGGGGACTTTTATCCCATGAATATAGTAATAAAGCAGAAAATTGTATCTTAAAGAGTGTTGTTTGTCATGATTCTTAAGAATGTACTTGCAAGCTAAGGAATGACATTAACTTTATATCTAGTAATTACATTCCTAAATTATGTAGACCTATACATGTGTTAATGGATAAATGTCTAAACAACATGAGAAATTAAATTATATTAGAGCTCTGCATTACTAAACTCTTTCCCATGCAATTTCAATTGTATACATATAACCCTATCACAAAAATATTAGAATAAAATTGAACGGTATTAAATTATGCAGTTAAAACACTAACTTATTTACATGCAGCTGTTCACATTCTCTATTTACAACCCTTTACAGGTCGTCAGGTGTGAATATTCACAGGAACCGGTATTTTTGTCTGTAATAATAATAGTAGGCCCTATGGTACCATCCCCAATGAAAAAAATAACCCAAAAGGAATGGCACCATTTCTTACTCAAAACTTCGCTTCAAAATAATTCGAAAATTCTGCTTTTATCGTCCCCACCCCAATTGTCATTCTGATTCAGTAATCCCAGTGCTTTTATTAGGGGTGTGTGGTATATACCCCTACTCTTATCATTATGTACAGGCTAAATTACCGGTTCCTCTGATATGTTGTGGAATTTTGGAATAGCCTAGCTTACAGACTTTACAAATTGTTTACAATATATTAAAATTAGTGTTAATTAAGTGCTTACGGTGAAATCTGCTACTGCTAGATGATGCTAAGTTGTTTCGTGAACCGAATCAGACATCTCCAACAAGATTCTCGAAGATTTAACAACACAAGAATCATTTTACAAAATGCATGCTTCGGTCCATCATTCTCCCTCTGACAATCACATTCATTCTGAAGTCAAAGTACTTTCTCCTATACCTGAAGCGTCAAAAAGACTTTGACAGGTAAATACGAATAAACGGTTAACAGACATCTCGACCCTAAGAAAGTTCAGTCCTGGATGTTCTAGTCCAAAAAGAAGTATGATCCAATCTTATGCATTCATTTATTAAATTTCCGGTTGAGCAACACCCAAATCCTCTAGAGACATTGTTTACAGTTATATGACATTACCTAAATGTGTGACACAATATTAATCCACCCCTGCTCAAAGGGGCATAAGCACCGAGCATAGACCTAAATGTTGCAGCCCTTCACTGGCAATGGTGACGTCTCCATACAAGTGAAAAATTCTCAAACAGGACGTTTACGGTTTTTTTTGTTTGTTTTTTTTTAATTTTGTTCTCATTTTTTTAAATGTTAAACATGAAAAGTATAACTGAATCTGTGTTCACAGCCAAAATTTTAACCTTCTGGATGCAGGAATAAAAGCAATATTTTAGCCTTCATTCTGTGTTATGTAAACAAAGACTGGAGTCTTTTTATGTTTACATTTAAGGTGGCTCACTACACCGGGAAATAGTTTCTCAAATCAGTACAAATAGATTTAATATTTTAAAAAAGATCTGATGATATACAATAAGTGTGTATGCCAAAAACAGCAAAAAATGCAAATTTGGATAAAAACATGATTTTCAAAAATATTATTTCAACACATGAACAAAAGACTGGTGGATTTGAGCTCAAGATCTGTAGTTCACCAGCCCAATGCTCTCTCTCTCTCTCTCTCTCTCTCTCTCTCTCTCTCTCTCTCTCGCCCAATGCTTTATTAATTAACCACTTAGCTATGGTGTTATAGACGAATAAATCGATCAATACAAATACTTTCCCAAAACATTTAAATCGCCATCTTGTAACATAGTGTCATAAAGCTTTAGTGTAGTGAGTACCTTAACAAACCAGTGAAATGTTTAATTTTGTAATTGAATTTTCAAAGCATCTTTACTTTTGCACATGCAATTTTACAAAGATTATTCAATAAAGGGTAAAAAAAAACAACAACACTTAAAATACATGTTTTTGATCCACTGTAGATTTTAGGAAAATATTAGATTCCTGGGTCAGAGAAATCTAGACATCATTAAATGATAATAAAGTATAGTATATAAAAAAAAAAAAAAAAAAAAAAAAAAAAAAAAATTCAAGACTCTGCAATATGTTTGCAACTAGGAGAAATGGTCACAAGCTATTTTACACCCGCATCCCTCTTGGATCGAACCACTATAACTTTTAGGATAACAATAAATCCTCTCCCAACAATGTGCACATCTGCAAATGGCAATGAAGCATTGTACAAAGTTTCAAGTTTATCAGATAATCCATACAGGAGGAGAAGCATTTTAATGCACAATTTAAGACTTTGTGACAGACAGACTTACAGATATGGACAGAAAATACAAAAACCATATAATTATATGAAATTATTTTGCATGTAAAAAGTACATGAAGTGCACAATGTAATTATCATTTTTATTAGGAATTTAGATGTCTCTTCTTTTTGCAAACAATTACACATCTATATATGAAGATGACATATATAGTGAGCATATAAAACACTCCTACCAAAAATGTAAACAAATATGTGCAATGCAAGTTTGAAAAATATGTATGTCTTAAAAAGTGATTGACTAGATATCAGGAAGCAAGCAAGCTCACTCCATGTTACTGTGTTACAACTAACTGAAATTCACTACATTATCCAAAATCCACCCAAAAAGAACCAAAACCTACCAACACTAAATACCAATATATATCCATGTGAGGTCAAGGTTTCAGGAGTGAAACAATGTGTTTTTTAAACTTTAAAATCATTATGTTTTACTTTTGTAGGATATTCATAATGTTGAAATTGATTTAAAGCAATCAATTTTCAATTGGAGATACAAGGTACATGTATGCACATAAATGTACCACCCTGAATCTCATATCATACCTTATTATAGCTGGCAAAATTATGAAATGAAATTTAATGTCACCACAGAATTTATAATTTCCGTTTCTTTCTCTCAATTCACATGGAGACCTCCTTTTTTAGAGTCTTATTTTCTTTTACTTGAATGTTCTAAATTGAAATCTAAGGAATAATAATCTTGGAAGAAAAATCTACATGAAAATATTTTCTACTTTGAGAAACAAAATGACAAACATAACTGTTTTAAATGTAAGTAAGAAATAGAAAAATAATTCAATTTAATGCACTTACATATGTAATTGAAAGAAAATTCCTTTGAGTACATGATTTTAGAATGAAAATAAGATTGATTAATATTCAATAAAGTATTTCAATTTCTTCAAAACTTCAATCTTCAGATGATTTTCCATCCATTGACACCCCAAATGTATGATCACACACATTTAGCAGGAACATATGTTCCTCAAATCTCCTTCACATAACACTTGACTACTTTTGAAATGCAATTTAAGTCTTTTTAGAAATTAACAAAGATGAGTGTACAGATTCATACCCTAGCTGTTGATGATTGCTAAAACTGATCACTACTCAAAACTCTGAAACAAATCTTTATGGATTTTTTTGTATTTCACACACACACGCACACATACACGTACATGCATACACACATCAAAAATATCAACAAGACACTGACCTTAACTAAATACCTGAGTTATTTAGTTAAAAGTATTACTAACCTCAATATGAATGAAATCTATATAATACAGTAACTTTTCTTGCTCTAGGCATGCATTTATATGCTAAATTCTAATATTCAGTAGAAGTATAATACATGTATAAGGTGTAATTCATTCCCCCAAAAGCGTCTATACTGATGAAACATTTTACAATTATAAACTTGATATACACTTTTAACACTATTTGGATCTGACCTTGAATCAGAACCCTGGAGTTGCAAGTGTCACAATTTTTGTACATCTTTCTGTTTTTCTTGACAATGCATCCATCATTTATAATATTCTAGTGTCAACAAAATTAAAGAAGGATTCTTTTAAATCATAAAGACATGTAATTACTATGACCATTTTTGGTTCCATCTATTTTAAAGCTAGTATCAAAAACCAACCAACTTTTAGCCATTAGTGTTTTATTTTGATAATTTAATTTACAGATACATGTATAAGTTAATTGTCATAATGTCATTTAATTCTATTTTATTGTTGCATTCCTCTTCTTGCCCTTGTAAAGCACAATCTCATTAAAATAAGATCTTTGATCCGCTCCGTTATTGTTATAAATAAGATCTTTGATCCTCTCCATAACAATAACGGAGCGGATCAAAGTTCTTATTGAAACGACATAACAATAACGGAGCGGATCAAAGATCTTATTTTAATCAGATTGTGTAAAGCACCTTAGAGTAATAAACTGTTTTATATAAGGCTGCATGTATATAAATTTTATTATTATTATCACTGATAGAGGTCATGAAATTTACAATTACCTGTTCCTTCTTTACCTAAAAGTATCAATAGCATTAAGGAAGATATGTTATCTAAATTTAAATGTTTTACACATAAACACTATATATCAAGTTTGGTTCCTCCTGGAGTCAGAATTTCTACCCTAGGAATCATGATATTTTCAAGCTTGATGTTTTGTTTACTGTCACAACAGAAGCTGACCACTAGCAATAGGTCACATGAGAGAATCAATTGACCTAAAAATCTATTAATTAACATGATTGAAATGTTTTAATCTTTATATCCATGATAAGATATTCTTTATATATTTTATATTGAATTCAATTGGTACTTTGACCTCTTTATTTTCAAAATAATTGGAATTATGTCTATATACACACATGTGAGAGTTGGCCTCCATGTGTCCAATGAAGAAATTATGAATAATGGAATGACAAATTAATGATTGTCTAATGCTTACAGGGATGGATCCAGGAATTTTTGAGAGAGGGGAATTTTACCATTAATTTTGGTTATCAAGGGAGGGGGGTCCACCCTCAAAATGTGTTATTTTTACTTTATTTTAGCAAAATTTCCTGAACCAGCACCCCCTCTGGATCCACCACTAGGTTATCATTTACTCCTTCATTCTTGATTACAAACCTAAGGACAATAAATTGTAATTTCACATTTTTTTTTAATTTGACAATATTTCATTATCACACAACAGCAAAATTATGAAAGCATATACATGTACGTACAATAATAGCAAATTGATTGTTCTGACATATCATTTGATATACATATATATTCATAAGAAAATTTGAACTATCATGCATATTATAGATTATCAGTCATCAAGTTTTTTGTTGTGTTTTTTTTTTTTCAAAGTAATTTCACATTTTGAATCTTGCTTATTAATTGATATGTTGATATGGAATCAAATGACATGCATGCAAGCAGAAGCTATGTGAAAAATGTCAGATCTTGTGTAGCAATTTGTAAACCCAATGATTACAAAGCCTATTAGTATTCTATATCAGTAAAAGAAAATCCTATTTTAATTCATATTTTGCAATAGATATGATAAAAGGAATAAGCATTTAATAATAATTATCAAAATCTATAGTATAAAATTGAAAAACAATCTCATAAAAATATAACATATATTTTACACATGCATTTTTGTAAACTTTACAAAAGGAACAGATTTCCCACCTGAATTTATATAAAAATCAGTATTATGTCCTGTGACATTTTGTTATTATGCTTTAATAAACTTCTAATATTGACTTTGTCCTTGCATGGTCATTTTGTCCATTTTTTTTTTTATATCTGTACCCAGGTTTTGTCTGGTGAATTTTACCCCAACTAATCCCTTTGTGTATAATACACATGGGATGTTCTTTACAGCTCAGCAAGCCCCTGACTTTGTTTCTCATTGTTCCTTATCTACAATTACTGGGTGAATGACTTTGTGAGGTTGTAATTTGCCATCTAATACTTTTATAAGCATTTCATATCATGATCAACATATCATGCTATTTCAGTCAATATTATAAATAATTTATTTGATACATAATATGTAATATTGTAGGCTTATATGGTGATATTTGGAAAATAATGGCAAAGCAATTCTCAGCATGAACATTGAAAATTATGTTGCAATATACATCACCCAATACAAAGACAAAGGATACATTTTAATTTTTACGTTTAAATTCATATGAAATATTGTGAAATTCATAATCATGTGAATGCAATAGCTGCAGAACTGTAGCTCTCTGAGAAAATATTAATTGGTACAGATCTGTCCCAATATTTTCTCAGAGAGCTACAATTTTGCAGTTAGTGAATGTGGTTAACTTATACTACCATTAACATATGTAATATCTTTCTAATATTTGTTTAATTTGTACCTTTTTCATATTGTACAACAAAGTATAATTTAATGCACATTAATCCTCGGATTATAATAATTTTTTTAAATTATTTTTTTTAGGCTTAATTTTTTTTAAATTTATTTGTACAAATAGAAATTAAGTGCATCATAATATATACTTTTAAAGGTAAGATGTACAATTGATATATAATCACTCATACCAACCATTCATACTCCACTCAAACATTTCAAAACTATGGATTATAAATTTTGATTAGTGCAAAATTTGTTAATTTCTATAAGGTCATCTCAAATCTTTTAAAATCATTTTAGTGACTTTTTGGGGGAAAACACCTGAAACACTTTTAAAGCCAATTTAAATGGTCCAGGTCAAGCATATTTTGCTTTTAGGCCAAATCTTTGTAAGATCATTTGTGCACTTTAACAATTATTTCTAAATATTCGGGCTAGTATAATGAAGAAGTATGGATGTTTCAATTTTCATTAACATTTAATACCAAAACCATATCTCCTTTGCTTGACCAAAAAAGCCCCCCCCCCCCCCCCCCCCCCCCCTCCACACACACACAGTGAGGTCTAGATCCGCCACTGTTTAATCTGTGATTTTGGGGCGAAGTTGGATCAATTTCATTTTATAAACAAGTCCAGTGGTACGATGGATTTTTCATTTTCAAGACAAATTAATAGAAATATAAATTGTTAGCCAGTAAAAAGAAGTAATGATTTAAATCAGATACTTGGAACAGTGTTGATGTTAACTTATGTTATTCTTATATTGTATACAAGATATTATCCAACTAACAGATAGACTTTTGCAATTATATCTTATGCATTATGAACTGTAGCTAAACAATATCACTATTAAAATCTTATGTCCATTTCCATGTAGTTGGGAATCAATTAAGCTTTCCTGGTTCCGATTTTGATTTAATTTTTATTTTGTGAATATAAATCAATATTTGTCTAATCACAGGAACCGGTAATTTTGTTTGTAATGATAATAATGAGAGTCTATACGATACCACCACCCCCCCCCCACCCCCGTGTTTTTATTAGGAGGTGGTATTGAATACACCCGTAAATACAGGGCCGTAAATTACATGGAGGCGGAGGAGGCAGCTGCCTCCTCCAACTTTTGAGCCAAAAAAAATTAAAATTTAAAGTTCATTAGAATTTATGTTGTTTCCAATAACTAAGAACATGATACCTCCCTTAAAAAGCATTCCAAATCTTTCTTTTAGAATGAGTTAGTCAAGTAACATCTTAGAAGGCCCTAGAATCAAGGATTTTGCACGATTGGCCCCCAGACCCCCGCCTAATTTCCTGCCTCCTTCAAATTGAAGGTTAATTTACGGCCCTGAAATATCATTACAGACAAAATGGTAATATATTTACAAGTGCACTTTACGTATTGTTCTCCACGGGCAAGGGCACAGGCACCGGAAGTATGGATACATGTATTTAGAGATTGGCCTTCTACTGGTATATAATAAAATGAATTTTATTATACCGGTAGAAGGCCAATCTCTATACCGGTAGAAGGACAATCTCTAAAGCTTACAAAAAAAACGTGAAACGATTACATGAATCGAAGAGGGATGAAATAGACTACGAATTCATACACTTCAGAGAAATTATTCCCATAAAAAAAATATGAAAAAAAGTTGAGGGGGGGGGGTAGTAATATCCATATTTAAGGTGCCTGTGGGCAAGGGCGCATCCAGGAATTGTTTAAAGGATGAGCGGATTGCGACCCAAGTTTGTGCCTATTCCGCCCCGGCCCCAAAGAGGGGTGAATATCGCAAACTGGTAAAATGACCAGTTTTGTTTAAAACTATGGAAGTAAAGTGGAGTGACTACAACCCTCTCGATCCGCCACTGATGAACAAGAACTACATTACGGGGATTAGGAAGCACAGGGTTCATTTAGAATAATTGTAATCTTTAAGGAAATCTTCGTGGAGCACATTATCGCAAATAGTTGCTGAAATTGAACCTTACCATAATTCCGCCGGCGAGGATTGCAGCTATTTTCACTTTCACATCGCAGGAGGTGCGTTTGATGAGCTATCAACTTATACAGACAGTATCTCCTCATATCTACATGTACAGGGGCGGATCCAGGAACTGTGGTTACGGGGCGCCACTTTATGAGGCAGTGGGTCCATGGCGAAGCCCTGGTTGGGGCCCAGGGGGCGAAGCCCCCGGAAACTCCTGGGTTTTACAAATTTTATGGGGCTTGAAATATTTCTCCTATTTAGTCATTTGTACTACATGTATTTTCTATCAATTTAATAAGGTGAAATTAATAAAATGACCCAAATTTTAAGGTTTTTTGGGGGGAAAATATTAAGTTCTCCCAATAAAGTAATTAAAAAAATTAAAAGATTTTGTCATTTATTTCTCCGCCTACGCCCCCTCTAAATCCGCCACTGATGTATATTGCAATAATCTACCAGAATATACTGACACCTTATAGGTGATACTTCATTAGTACAAATGGACACCACCACCACCACCATCCCTCCAAAGGGAGGGGGTGAGACTAACAACGAAAGGGGAAAAACACATTCCGCAAATTATAATATACATGTAACAGGCTGTCTTTGCATTTAGTCCGAGTGTTTTCAGTTATCTTTTTAAAAATTCTATATATTGATTGCAACACAAACATCCTATTATAATTACATGGCGATAATAAAGTCTCAGTAAGTTTCCACAAAGCTGAAAATTGGTATACACCATATTGTACAAACTGATACAGAACTAAAATATTGCGGAAACTTATCAAAACTTTGCGGTAGACTATCAGTATAGCAATGTGCATACTAAAACAGAACAGTTTCTGCAAACCGAAATTTGCGCAAACTTGATCAGCTTTCAGCAAATTGTCGTTGCGGAAACTACTTGAAAACAACGTAGATATATCAAGTTTCAGCAGGACACACCAAGTTTTTGCAGGGAGAAAGCTATCAAGATGAAAAATGAGTGCGGAAACTTGACGAAAACCACTTGTACACCTAAGTCTATGTAGTGAAATTTGTATTTTTCATCCATTTGTAAATTCCATGTTTTTAATGAAAAGAACTTATAATAATTGACATTAGTAAATACTATGTAATATTGCAGGTAAATTTTGTAGGGTATATAAGCGAGTGGGGGGGGGGGGGGATTCAGACCAGCTTTTAGTGTTAGGAATTGCATGCTTTAGTCCCAGTTTGTGTTACTCTGAAGTGAAGTCCCAATTGGTTATTAAAATGCACGTACATAGATCTATACATTTCCATACACCTATATTCAGTGCAACCCCCCCCCCCCCCTAAAATTTTCAAATTTAAGGTAAATCGCGGTATCTTGTTTAGAAAAATGTACTAAACGATAAAAGAAGCAATAATTTCTTCCACTCCCGGAGAAATAAATGACAAAATCTTTTGATTTCTTGCATTACTTTATTGGGAGAACTTAATTTTGTTCTAAAACCCATAAAATTTGAGTCATTTTATTAATTTCACAAATGACTAAATAGAAGACATATTTCAAGCCCTGTAAAATCCCGGAGCTTCCAGGGGCTTCGCCCCCCTGAACTCCACCAGCGCTTTGCTCTGGATCCACTGTGGGCCTCAAGGCGGCCCCCAGACCCCCTGCCTCATAAAGTGGCGCCCCCTCCCTGTAACCGCATTTCCTGGACCCACCCCTAATATTACGAAGTTCATACAGCCAGAATCATCGAAGCTTAGACTGGGTATTTTGAATTGAAGATTTCCAAAACGCAGTTTGACAAATAAAAACGGGTGTGTAATGCTCTAGTATGAAATTATATTGGAAAAGAAGAATCTACACGCGTGCACATGCGCATGCCTTTCTGCTGTCTGACTGGCTCTATCCTTCAGACTCTCGCGTTATAATCTAGGGGATAATTGAATTATCTCTCAAGATCCATGCAAATGGCCACATTCAAGTAATAGACAATTGTGTAGTATTACATGAATTTACATTTGTTGATTTTAAAGCAAGATAACCATGAATTATGTATTGTATTCAGAGGCGGGTGCAATATTTCAGTTTGGGGCCCGGAGAAATTGCTGGGTGGGTGGGTCTAAAGACCGCCTTTAGACCTCAGTAAGTCCAGGACAAAGTCCTGGGTGGTTCCAGGGGACAATGCCTATGAAAGCTCCCGCTTTTTTCTCTCTTCTTTTTATTGCAAAAACTAGCACCAGTACTCTCTAAAGTATTTTGATTGCACATCTTTATTCTTAAAAGCTGTATATTTGGCATGAGCATATTTAATATACATTAATGAAAAAAAAGTATAAAACTATATCGCATTAAAAGTGTACAAATTAAGTTTACTTAGTTCATTCCCAACATTGGGTGCATGATCTTTAGTTCCTTAGAATGTATTAAGTACTAGAGACACACGTTACATGGATATGAAAACAGACTCAGATTTGATTGATAGGATATTGTTTAAGTTTCCTCTCGAGAATTTTTCATTCATATGAAGACGTCACCATTACCGGTGAAGGGCTGAAAACATAGGCCTATGCTCGGTGCTTACGGTCTTTGAGCATGGAGGGAATTTATCGTGCCACAGAAGTTGAGACAGTGGGCCTCGGTTTTTGCGTTCTCATCCGAAGGACTGTCCCATTGGGTCGTCTCTTACGACAGGCAAGGAGTACTGAGGACCTATTCTACCCGGTGTTGTAAAGCATAAGATTCTCCCCCGCATAGACTTTCCCTCCGGAAAAACGGGCCCGGGATAGACATTCCCCCCGGAAAGATGGGCCTGGAATAGAATTTCCCCTTACGAAGAATTAACCCGGGTCCAACCCAACCCCCCTTGGAAAAACCGTCCCAATATAGAAATTTCCCCTAAATGACAGTACACCCCCATTCTTACATTTTAGCTATGTATCTGTTTCCATTTCTATTACTAGAATTCTCTTGCTTATTTAGACCCAGTAATTCTTCTGATTATTTTTGTGTGTGTGTATCGTGAACAATCATCATCTTATGATTTTTTATAAAAAGGAAATTGCTCAAATCGTGTAATGGTATATCAAAATTCATTCAGACATCTTAAAAGTCTTTATCGTTATTTACTAGTATCTAACATTTGAATTAGTAAAGTTGGGAAGAACTTAAATGATTTTTTTAATTTAAATAAACGAGAAAATTTAATAACTTTTATTTATACAGTTCATCTATTTTACTTTTCAAATATTTTAATTATACATCTTATAGTCGATTTTTTACGAAAAATCCTACTTATATTGACCATCGTTAAAGTCTTTTGGTAAGCATATTGTATTTACAATATGCATTTCAAAGTTTTCAGCGTGTAAATCCAACTTCATCATGTCAACAACAAAAAATATTCGTTTGTTTTATGAATATCGTAATATTAATGAGCGCATATCTATTTCCTTAAACTATTATAACAAATGAAATCCGGAAACAGGGGGGGGGGGGTGTTCTATATATACCAGGGTGATTTTTCCGCCAAAGGGGAGACTCTTTACTGACTTTGTACATAGGGGGAAATTATATGCTGGGGCGCAATTCCGGGCCCGTTTTTCCGGGGGGGGGGGTCTATGATACAACACCGGATCCCCACGGGATAAAACATATCTGATATACATATTACATGTAAAAGCCCTACATTAACTGGATACTGGATATTGGACTACAGGGGCTTTGCAATTGAGGACTAACCAAATCACGGTTAGGGTGGTTCGGGAGGGGTTGTCCCCCTCCCTTACGGGAGAAAATATTGAAGCAGAGCAATTTCAAGCACATTAAATTCTTATCTTTGAAATGATGGGGGGGGGGGGGGGGGGGGTGCGATCTCCACACCCCTTAATTCCGCAAGTGAGACTGTTAGTTAACTCTATGGTAAAATTTAGAAGATATAAAACAGAAAGAATTTTGATACAAGTAAAAAGTTTCATATATTTTTGGAAAATTATCTAGATGTGCAATATTTAGGATTAGCTCAATAAAAATCCGAAGTATGTAACATTTGATAAGGGTAATTTTCGCATGGGGCGCCTCTATGCCGGCTTGATTAGATCGCGTCGTATACGTACATTTAATGACAGAGTGAAATTTCAGTGTTTTTATTGAAGAAAATATGTGGTTGTCATAGACAAAAAACTCCGCACTTTTATCGTGTCCAGAGTTAAATGTCACACTTTTAAAGGTATTTTGTTGATTAGGAATATGCATTGATTGATCACTATTTTACGATCAAGTGTTGCATCTATATATTTTGGAAAATGAACTATACGTGATGGCTGGTCGAGGGGTTGGGGAAAGGGTGGGTGCTTTGACCAGTCCGCTACTAAAGTTTTCCTAGTAATGAAGACAGTATTAGTTCTTCATTGTAAAATCTATTTCCAATATCAACCGTAACTATTTCAACTCCAGTAAAGCTTCCACCAAAAATTACAACAAACAACAAATCATCAATACATAAATGTTCGAGATTATGTCTCTAGGTAGTGTCAAAAATAACAACGAAATCTTTCTTTGGAAGCGGAAGACCATGATGATAACAGAGATAACAATGAGGTCTTCAGTTGGAAGCGGAGGACCTGAATTACAGTAATCAAAAAACCCATATATACTAGACTAGATAGGTTAGGGTCAATGACTTATGATCTCGTATCTGACGAAGCGTAACGTGTAGAATTTAATAGGGTAGTTTGTTAATTGGGAATACAAAATGACTGACTAGGGGACCACTATTTTTTTTTAATTTTATTATTATTAATTAAGTAGTGTCAATAACAACGGAATCTTCCGTTGGAAACGGAAGACCTTAATGATATCTTATTCAGGTTTCCATTTGGGAGCAGAAGACCTTAATTACATGACTTGTTCGGTTAGGGTCAATCTGTTATGTTGTCGTGTCTGACGAAGCGTAACGACTAGGATTTAAAAGGATAGTTTGTTAATTGAGAATACACAATGACTGACCAGTTGGGCCACTATATTTTTTTTTATATCCGTGTGATTATTTCCTGTACATATAGTATTGAAATTATACATTGTATAGAATATCAGGGACTAAGTAGAGTGATTGATCAGTATTTTCCGTTCAAGTGCCATTTCTATCTGGTCAAAACGAGCCTTTTGTCAATTTTGGACAATAAATCCTGCAGGAGGAGGGGTGGCTTCTGCTCCTCCGCCGCTAAAGTTTTTTTTTTAAATTTCAAAATATTCAAAAATAAACACGATTATCTATTCTAAATATTTAAATTATTCAAAATGTTAACGTTGTCTATTTCAACTTCCAATATAGTTAGGAAGCTAAGTGAATAACGCTGAATATTACCGCAGATATCCATTGACTTCATTTACCTAATTATTATAGATCAACACAATTATATTTATACATTTACTTAAAAAAGTGGCGGATCCAGGGGGTTAAATTGCAATATGAATACTTTACTTTTGAAGAAGAAGAAAATAGAAAACCCAAACATATAGAAACTCCAAATAAACAATGAAACATACTAGTAAAGATCACAGGAATTTATCACGTACAAAATCAGTATCTAGGTAGTATTAGTGGGTTAGTGTCTGACGAAGCGTAACGGTCAGGACTCAATGGTGAAGTTCGTTAATTGGAATTACACAATGACTGACCAGTGCTTTACGTTCAAGGGTAAAAATGGGCCACTTGTCAATTCTAGAAATTGAATTGTGCGAGGGAGAGGGGGATGTTCGCTCTCAGTCATCCACCACTAAAGTTAATAAACATCATATGATGAATTCCTTAACATGTATATATGTAAAGTATTCAAAATGTTAACATTATATCTACTTGTATTTTAACTTCCAATAATGTTACAATGATAGATGAGTACCGCTGTTATAGGCATCACCAAAATTATCTAGCTAGTGGCGGATCCAGAGGGGTAAGAAGTAGGCATAAAATCGTGATAACAGTACTTTGCTTTTGGAATAATGATAAATAAACCCTGACAAGACAACCCTGATATATATATAAATGTCCGTGATCATAGAAATGTATCACATAAAAAATCGATGACTAAGTGGAATAACAATTAATTGTCAATGATAACAGGTTTTCATTGCGAAGCAGACCTTAATTACAATAAACAAGTACATCCATACATACAAGACTAGTTCGGATATGTTGTCATGTCTGACGAACCGTAACGAGTAGGATTTAAAAGGGTAGTTTGTTAATTGGGAATACACAATGACTGACCAGTGTCCCCACTACATTTTTTTTTTTATTTCCGAACTAAACATCGTGTGACTGTTTATACCATACAGATATGAAATATTCAAATTGTACATTGTAGAATACCAGGGACTAAGTAGAGTTACAATGGGAGTAGTTTTTTTAATTGGAAGTACACAATGACTGACCAATATTTTCCGTTTGAAAGTGCCATTTCTATCTGGTCAAAACGAGCCTTTTGTCAATTTTGGACCATAAATCCTGCAGGAAGAGGGATGGCTTCCGCTCCTCCGCCTCTAAAGTTGTTTTTCTAATTTCAAAATATTAAAAAATAATCCTCGTATGATTATGTATCCTAGATATTTAAAGTATTCGAAATGTTAACGTTGTTTATTTCAACTTTCAATATAGTTAGGAAGCTAATATTAAGTGAATAACGCTAAATATTACCGCAGATATCCATTGACTTCATTTACCTAATTAGTAGATCAACACAATACGTCTACCTGATAACTGGCGGTTCCAGGGGGTTAAACTGCAATATCAATACTTTGCTCTTGAAGAAGAAGAAGAAGAGGGAAAAACCAAACAAATAAAAACTCCAAATAAGCAATGAAACATACGAGTAAAGATCATAGGAATCTATCGCCTACAAAATCAACTCACGACTAAGTAGTGTCAGTGGCAACATAACGGTCTGTATTCAATGATGAAGTTTGTTTATTAGAAATACACAATGACTGACCAGTGTTTTACGTTCAAGGGTAATGTCTATCTGGTCAAAATGGGCCGCTTGTCAATATTAGAAATTGAATTGTGCGAAGTAGGGGTGGGGTGTCGTTCTCGGTTATCCACCACTAAAGTTAATAAACATCATAACATCATATGATGAAGGCATGCCTTCATCATATGATATATATATATAGTATTCAAAATGTTTACATTATATCTACATTTATTTTAACTTTCAATAAGTTAGAATGATAGGTGAGTACATGTACGTACCGCTGTTATAGGCATCACCAGAATTAATTTAGCTAGTGGCGGATCCAGGGGGGTATTATAAGAAGTAGGTATAAAATCGTTGTAACGGTACATGTACTTTGCTTTTTGAACACTGATAAATAAATCAGATAATCCTGATATATAAATGTCCGAAATCATAGAAATGTATCACAATACAAAATCGTTGACTAAGTAGTGTCAATGGATTGATTTAAGGTTTCATGTCCAACGAAGCGTAACGATTATGATTTACGAGGGTAGATTGTTAATTAATTGGGAGTACACAATGACTGAAAAGTGCTTTACATTCAATAGTCGTGTATATCTGGTCATTAAGTGGCTGGGGAAATAATTAGTATTATGCGTGAGGGATGGGAATGGGACGGGGGATCCGCCCATTCGCCACTGAAGTTATAATTTGAAAAATAAACATCGTATAGTTAAATTCTTTTGCGTATACAAGGTATTCAAAATATTAACGTCATCTATTTTATCATCCAATGAAATTAAAATGATAAGTGAAGACTGTTGTAACCACACAACTTGTGTAACTAATTAGTGGCGGATCTCGGGGTTAATACATTTGTAAGTAGACCTAAAAATTTGCGATAACATTGCTTTGCTTTATAAGTAAAAAAAGTCTACAATATTCATAAAACATTGATACACAAATGTCGAAAATCATAGAAGTTTATCACTATAAAATCGCTCGAGATGTTTAGAACACTTAGAGCCGAACTTCCCTAGAGTCGAGACGTCTGTTAACCGTTTATTCTGACACGCCTGTCAAAGTCTTTTCGACGCTTGAAAGTACTTTGACTTGAGAATGAATACGATTGTAGAAGGGAGGGAAAGATGGACCGAAGCATGCATTTTGTAAAACGATTCTTGTGTTGTTAAATAATCGAGAATCTTATTTGAGATGTCTGATTCGGTTCACTAAACAACTTAGCATCACCTAGCAGAGTTCATCTTTCACCGTAAGCACTTAACACTAATTTTAGAATATGTAAACAAGTTGTAAGTTAGGCCTATTCCGTAATTCAACAACATATCACAGGAACTGGTAATTTAATATGTAGTAATAATACTGCTACCCTTTATAAAACCACAAGGATGGTGGGTGACGATAATTTTAAGAACTATTTTGAAACGAAGTTTTGAGTGAAGTATCAGCCCTTGTAGCCCCCCCCCCTCCCCCCCCCCCCCCCCCCCCCCCCCCCCCCCCCATAGCAGCTGATTAGGGGATGGTACGGTATATGGTATACCCACACTATTATTAATACACTGACAAATTACCGGTTCCTGTGAACATATTTTAACACCTGACGACATATGAAGGGTTGTGAATAGTGAATGTGAGCAACTGCATGTGAATGCACGGGCAATGGAAGTTGATGTAAATAGATACATGTAGTATGTGCATGTATATATATTTATACATGCACATACTATATATTTACATTAACTTACAGTGCCCGTGTGTGAATGAGTATTTCATAGTGTTCTTGTCTGCTTGTTGCAATAATATAGTCCCGTCCAATTTTATATGGAGATTTTTGTGCAAGGTTATATGTATACAATTAAAATTGCATGGGGAAAAGTTTAGTAATGCAGAGCTCTAATATCCTTTATTATCTCTCATGTTTTTTAGACATTTATTCACAAACACATAGGCCGACACATAAGAGTTTATAATTACTATATATATTTAAAAATTAATGTCATGCCTTGGCTTTTAAGTATATTTTAAGAATCATGACAAACAACACTTTTTAAGATACAATTTTCTGTTTTATTGTTATATTCATGGAATAAAAATCCCATCCTGTGCTTTATTTGGGATATCTATTCCCATTCATGCTCAAATAGGATATTTACTGCCATTTCATGTTCATTATGGGACATTTCCTCCTATGGGACATTGTATCCCATAATAAGTTTAAATATGGGAGTTAAAATCCTATGGGAGAAATTATATTTTTTCTCCCACAGGATTTTTGGTGGGAGTGAAAATCCCCCAAGTGGGATTAAAAATCCCTCCAAAATCCCATGGGATTTTTTGATTTCAGGTGAAATATCTTAAAAACTACAATAGTTACAAGTGTAAATGTTGGTGCATGTCTTGTGAACATAAAATCCCATCTTTTTTTGTAAAGGGTTTATTTGTATCCTTAATAAAAGGGTTGGCGAAACTCCGGACTTTTGTCGTGTCCAGAGTTAAATGTCGCACTGTTCTGTGCAAAAGTCACTGTCACATATCTTTTGCTCTAAATTTCTGTTTACATTCCATGCGACTATACGCATTGAATGTCCGACCCCCGCAATTTCCTATCTCATCGGTTCCTGGATCCGTGGGTTGGTAGGTGGTTTGTATGGAGCGCCATCAATGTACAGTTGTACACTAAACGTGTCCTGTGTCCTTGTCGTTGTTTCTCCTTCGCAATGTGAATTAGTTGTCGTCTTTGTTCGTTGATTTCTGGTGGAAATTGTTCATTTATATAAAAGTTTGTACCTTTCAGTTCTCTGGATCTGAATTTGACGTCTTGCCTTTGTTTGAAGTTGTTAAACTTCGCCACTTCAATTATAAAGAGTTAACATACACAAAACGTATGTCGCAAGATAATTTGACCTTACACTTATAAAATCCCCCAAAATCAGGAGCCTCCAAAAACACGTCCACACACCTTGAAATCTAATCACCTACAATATGTCCTAACCTTATCTAGGTTAATTATCATCAAACAGAGAATCACTATATCAATCAGAGGCAAGCAACGATAAACTGGTAGTGCTAACTTAACAAAATGCAGATCTAGAGCCCAGTCGCCCTCGGATTACCCCATATACTGTAGGACGCCTTATTCAGGACGGACAGTATATGTGGTAGCCCTTCAACCACTACACTCATTGTAGGATGCCTTATTCAGGACGGACAATGAGTACAACGGCCTGGACGACGGTCTGTTAAGCCAATGCGGACGACACCAAAAACGAACTATGGCTAGCCTCTTTACTGGAGGTCAACCTCTTCGTGGCAGGCCAGACTTCTGATGGCCTTCCAAATTCACTCTCTAACTGTAAGAACAGGCGAGGAATTGTTTACTATGAATACTTTATTAGTACACATAATCTCGTCCTCTCAACTTGGCTGGGTCTTCTATCAGAATGACACTGACGACTGCGGAGTCTCGGTATTCGTGATGTAAAGTAACTAATTGAGAACTCCGCATGGTCGTACCTCAAATATCCGGAATCATTACAATATTATTTAAGCTTATAGTTTTTACATTAATATAGACATAGGATGACTTGTATGAAGACCGATGACCTTTGACCTTCAACATGGGGTCAAGGTCATCGTGAAATTTCTGTTCATTTTCAAGGTCTTTTTGAGTTCTTACATCATCTTGAATTTTTGTGTGTGTTAATCATGGTAGGTGGAAAGCCCTCTAATTGTTCGCGAACAATTAGGATTACTAGTTCTTTTCTTTTTCCTAGACGCTAACTTTGAAGCTTCATATCTCGCTCATTTCTGCATGGAATTTGTTCAAATTTTCAGGGTTTATAGAACAATTTTAAAGTCATGTACTATATTGAAGAAATTCCCTTCTGTTCACGAGTTATTCCCCTTTGAATGAAATTTTAGGGGCTTTGGTTTCCAGACAAAGGCTTCGAGACTGTATAAGCTTGAGTAGAAAATGAAAAGTAGGAGCATTGTAGTTGTGCACATCGTTTTGTTTTTTTTGTTTTTGTTTTTATTACAGCGTTCGAAATGGTGGTTGACAGGGTTAAAAAATTAGAACGCCTAAAGGAGCAAAAAATTACACATATTTTCCTTTGTATCTTTTAAACTAAAAATACTTTGTTAAGACGTGTAGAACAAAAGTTGTACAAAATGATAAGAGCTTTCTTTTGATATCCCTAAAAAAGGGGCTGGCCCCTTCAATTAGGGATCTGGGGATCTTCAAAGTTTTCGCTTTATAACTCAAAATCGGTAAATACTTCGATATGGCTTTCGCTGGAAAAGTTGCTTTTTAACATCTGATTGATCTCATAAACATAATATTTTGCTCGAGTATTGTTATATATCAGTAAAATTCTTGACCCGCAAACAGGTAACCGTATCATTAGGTAGGTGAAGGGGATAAAATATGCGTATAACTTAAATAAACTTGCTTTAATTGATAAATCTGACTTCATGAAATGCTAATATTCTTTTACAATAAGGTTTTAACGTAATCTTCGGTTTCTTTAAAACTCATCTATCGACAACTTTTTTTTTTATTATTTAGTAGCTTTAATATAAACAATCGTTCTAAAGAAAAAAGAGAAAAAGATTATCTCTTCTACGTTTGTTATTAAAACAACGATATATTTAATTGAAGAAACAAACCTTCAAGCATAGAATAACTCAGTCATTAACTCCACGCATCTTACATACAAACTTCGGCACGTGCCCCTGGCGTGAAATTCATACGCGATTTCTGTCACACAACTCCGACGGAAGACCTCTCGTTGCTTTGCAACGAGCTTTGCTCTAGTTCACTCAATATTTTGAATCAAAGAATGAATATTTGAATGCACCAATGTGTCTGTTGTTTTTAACTGATTTGAAGGGTTACCTTTTAGGAAACCTCGGATTGCATATATACATGAACCATAACTCAGCATCAGCCTGAACTGCCTATCGTACTCGAGCCGGTTAGAATTAGAGTTACGATCATGTGCTATGCGAATGGCATGAATATATTTTAAGATGCCCTGGATGTCAGAAGGGTGCCTAGCTAAATATATACTTGCGAATATAAAAAATCCATCTTTGCAGTTATGAATCGTGGGAATTGTGTTATGTTTGACCTTGGGTTCGACAACTAATTGACCTTGTATAATTGAAAATTTGTGCATATCATGGTTGTTGTGTGATTGTGAATTGGGAAGTTTAAATAAATTGACATATTGCTTTGCCCAAATTTTATCTTTGATGGCTCGAGGAACGTGAACACCAAGCTCATCAGTAACGCTTGTATTGATTGTATCTTTCTTAACGTCTCACTCACATGGAGACGTCACCAAGACCGGTGAAGGGCTACAAATTTAGGCCTATACTCGGCGCTTACGGCCATTGAGTAGTGTGAGTTCTTTAGCGTGCCACACCTACTGTGAGTGGGTCATCCGTTTTTAAGGTCATCTCCGAGGACCCGTGACATTCACACCTGATGCCGAGCGTTTGGCGATGGAACTGTCACTACCTGTTTTAACGACTTAGGTGTGTCGCGGCCGGGATTCGAACCCCGGGCCTTCCGCATACGGGGCGAACGCTCTAACCTCTCGGTAATAATAAGTAATGTTTGTAATAACAAGCGATGTATGTAAAACATATATGCCCCCATGGTGCAAAATTGAAAAGGGGTATACACGTGCCTGATTTGATTGATAGTAGTATCACCAATTCGAAATATTGAGCAGACAATATCATCCAATGTCAGGAGTGGATTGACCAAGTGACCTAAAATTCAATGGAGGTTATCTACTCCTTATGCTGTACCAGATTTGGTGTCAATCAAGCAAAGAATTCTTAAAATTAGGAAACAATTAAACCATTGACCTTTGACCATGCGACCTTAAGATCAATAGTGGTAATCTTATCCTTAAGATGTACCGGTGTATTAAATTTGATGTCTGTCAAGCAAAGGGTTCTCAAGATATTGATTGGACAGTATATTTCTATATCCAGATTGACCTTTGGCCATGTGACCTCAAAATCAAGAGGGGTCATCTTCTCCTGAAGATGCACCAGTGTACCAAATTTGATGTCTGTTAAGCAAAGGGTTATTTAGACATTGAGTGGTCAATATATACATATGTCCAGTTTGGCCTTTGACCATGTGACCTAAAATCAAGAGGGGTCATCTTCTCCTGATGATGTACCAGTGTACCAAGTTTGATGTCTGTGAAGCAAAGAGTTCTCCAGACATTGAGTGGTCAGTCAGTATATTTCTATGTCCAGTTTGACCGTGTGACCTCAAAATCAATAGGGGTCATCTACGCTTTGGGATGTACCAGTGTACCAAGTTTGATGTCTGTCAAGCAAAGGGTTCTCAAGATATGAGCAGACAAGGTCTTCCTATGTCCAGAGTAGATGGACCCTTGACCTGAAAAACAATAAGGGTCCTCTTCTACTCATAACCAAGTTACCAACCCACATATGAAATATCATTACGATGAAGTAATTGGTGATATTGAGCGGACAACACGTAGTCTACCAACCATCAGGTGCAAACCAATATGCCCTTCTTCTTTGAAGGGGGGGGGGGGTAATAATTTTATTATAATAAATAACCATTAAGCGCTGCACACATTAAAAATGATACAGCATGTTATAAAAGTAGTAAAAGGAAATTATCATAGCATTAAGACAGGTAATATCAATACAATGCTAGCAAAACATCAATAATGCGAAGAAAATTACGAAAATCTAAAACATGCTGTGCATTAAGAAAGGGGATTTTCACCTGTTATGAAGGGTGTCGCCGGTAGATGCGGTGGTTTCCGCGATTAGGCCGGGAGACTACCTTTGTGATTGAATGATAGCTGTGTCCTCTATGCCCATCTGGTTCTCCTCTTGAGGTTGACTCGATGTCGGACGGGGCTGAATCGGGGTTGGAATTGCAGGAGTCCGATTCTGTGTGGGCAATAACTGAAGAGCTGGATGTTGTGCCGATCTAGTGTAAGGCGATTTAGATTGGCATTTGGTACGTCGCAACATTTTCTACGAAGTTGAACAATATTATCAGAGGAATAATATGAATCAGCACGTGTTGTCGGGTTAGCTAAGTAGGCCTAAATATAAACATTACGATCTTACAGGTAAGTTTTAAAAATAAACAAAATTAATGCTTAAATATTACAGTAGATGTATGGGAATAGAACAGCAACCCTTAAATCACTTGAGAGTTAATTCAATAATATCAGAAGAACCGATCATGATGCCAACACGACGTGTTCAATGGCGGTGGAGATGAAGCGAGTCACCTTGTAAAACCCATGAAGAAAAACGTTGAGCTGTCAAATCCAGCAAATACATACCGCAGTTTAGATGTTTTTTACTATACCCAAATATATGGTGAGTCAGTCGAGGACCGGGCGATGGTGTTGAATTGGAATTCCAGATCTGTTCAATTTGGATTTTCGTTGGCATGCAACTCAAAAAGGACTGCCAATTAGCGCGTGCGCACTATATATACACAGGGATTAGAAAGAGGGAAAGTATCATAATAGGTATTGGGGGGGGGGGGGATAATGTCAAAACCGTGGAAATCAATTGATTGCAAGAGTTAAATTTCTTTGCCTGAACAACAAATACTTGTTCTGTTCATTTCAATAACAGGACTTAACTCATAGTGAGTTAAGTCGGACTATTTTTCTGTACATGTTATCTATTTGGAGTGTGCCTCGAGTGTCTAGTTGTATACAAATATACTTTATACTAAGATGTGCCCCTCGAGTGTCTACATGTATAAAATATACTTTGTATTAATATGCTGCGAACTTTGCCAAATTAAGAGAGGAAACGTTTGAAAGTTAATGCCTTTAACACCATATACAACGTCACACTCGAGGAGGCGTCACTGTGGATCACGAGGGATCGGCTCCAAAGCGGAGCAAACGCAGTATCACCGAGCATGAGATCGGTTTTTATCATGAAATACACCATATTTCTGCAAAAATCAGATTGCGCAGAGTGTCGTAGACATATCTAGACAATTAAATTTGTCACTGAAGTTCACAAACCTGTACTTACCTCAAACACTTTGTTCGCGTTTCTAAAGTAGGTTTACAACCTTGAAATTGATGATTTGAACTCGTCTTTCTCGGTCATTTCATCTCATTGTCTACCTGAATTGTTTAATAGAGAATATATATATCCCGATACCATGATTGTTGATGATTTGATCGCCCTTTCTCTCACATTTCACATGCAATTTGCACAAAATCGTACTTATTATACCCCCTAAACGAAGTTCAGGGGGGAATATAGGAATCACTGTCTCTCCGTCCGTCTGTCTGTGCAGATTCGTGTCCGGGCCATAACTTCTTTGTTCTTTGACTTAGAAATACCATATTTGGCATACAGGTGGATCACCATGAGACGATGTGCCAAGTACCTTCATGACCTCTACCTCAAGGTCAAAATTAAAGGTTTTTACAATGGATTCGTGTCAGGGCCATGATTTCTTTGTTCTTTGACATAGGCATACCATATTTGACACATGAGTGTATCACCATGAGACGATGTGTCGGGTACCTTTATGACCTTGAACTTTGACCTCAAGTTCAAAATTTATTACAGTGTTTTGACAGTCATACCATAATATATGGGTGTATCACCATGAGACTATGTGTCATGTACATTCATGACCTCTTTATGACCTTGACCTTTGATCTCAAGGTCAAAATTATAGGTTTATGCCATGGATTTGGGTTTCGGATTATATCTTCTATTTTCTTCTTCAAAGGCATACCATATTTTTTCACATTCAGGAAAGAGGTAATTTATACCTATTAACAACACCCTTTGGGAGATTGGGGTAAGCAGGGGATATTCTTAGTAAGCATTGCTCACAGTACCTCTTGTTTGTAATGTGTCACATGAGGGCTCAACTCTGGCATCCCGCGAGAACTATACTCCATGTGTTTTACTTCATATCGTGTGGCTTTAAAGTTTGACATTTGGACTTGTAAATATGAATTTATCATGATCCTTATAATATCACATTTGTCAATTTTCTTTTTATGTTGCAGTATAAAATATGATGCGAATGAATTCAAATCTTTCCATGGATATGATCAAAAAGATGGACTCTCTTTAAACCTAGAACTTACAAGCTACAGACTGTATATAACTACATGTACCCATTGACTCCTTGTCCTGTACTGAAATTGCTCTCATCTGTTAGAAAGCATACTGTTTGTACACCCTTGAAAAGACTAACGCCAAAACAAGACATGAGTTATGAGATTGATCACTTCGTTATCTTCACCTTTCATATATGTATAAAAAGTACACCAACATTTAGCAAAAGTTTGTTATGTCGCAAACATCATTTCCACCATTTCAATCTCCTTTTCAAACAAATCATTATCAACCGCAAAACGATATTTATTTACTTTCTTCCCATCACCAACTGATCCATATCCTGCAAAAATAAAACCGCATCTCCAGCCACGTTGTATGGTAGCATCTAGTCATTTGCGTGGAATGAACAATTTTTCACTTTTAATGGACTTGGAACTCGGGTATATTGTTGTTATCCTGATCCGTTCATCTGTTGTCTTCTTTTTCAGACCCCTCTTTTAAGTAGTACGTATAACCAATTATTTTTTGGATGAAAGATGAAGATAACGAACAGTGATCAATCTCATAACTCTTACAAGCAATACAAAATAGATAGTTGGGCAAACACAGATCCCTGAACACACCAGAGGAGGGATCAGGTGCTTAGGAGGAGTAAGCATCCCCTGTCGACTTGTCACACCCGCCGTGAGCCCTATATACTGATAAGGTAAACAGAGTTATCCTGATTTTCAGTGTGCCAAGAACGGCTTAACAATCGGTATGGAACACGTCAGACAGCATTTGACCCAATGATAGGTTGTATTGACGAACTAGATCGTTATAACGACCATAGAATTTGCGAAATGCTGACATCAATCGAGACTGTAGAAACTCCTGTACCATCAAATTGTTTGACAATAGCTTGCCTCGATTTAAAAACTGACTATCACTCATTTTCATTTAAAACAGCTAAACCATGTCGCCAGTATTTATAGTTGAATCGTGAACATAATATAGCAAATACCGCATTCATTTGGCGAGAAAATTTCTGAGGAAGATATAAAAACAAATTTAAAAAATCAAAAGAACTACATTTCAGCATGAATTTATTAAGAACGGGAGTGCAAAGTACAGAAGCACTACAAAAACCCCTTGTCGTCATTTGAGTGGTTCATGTTCAAGTCCAGGTTATAAAAATAAACGTCACATATTCGGGTCAAACAGTGTGTGTTTACGTAAGATTGGAATGGATAGTTGAATTTGTAAAGAAGTTTGGTACGTTATAAGTAACTCCAAATTAATAAAGGACTGATGAACTTTGTCGCCAAATCACATGTAATCAACGAGTCCAATGTGCTTCTGAAAAATTCAATATACTTTATGCTTCAGAAAAAGGCAGAATATATTCTTATCAGTTATATATTATCTACTTTATATGATAATAAAAAAGTTACTAAACCGAGAATCCACAAAAGTCAGTATGCTGGGTTAAGAAAGTAATCATACGGGACGGGCCTACTACGTGGAAGTCATACAATTTACTTGTGTTTGTTTTTTCTTTAGATCGTTTAGAAATTTAAAAAAATCAAAATTCACTTTGATATAAACAAAAAATATGGAAATTTAACAGTTTTATGTTGAGAAAAGTAATATACGGGACGTAATCTACGAGTCCTAATTTTAGTATAGCTATTCCATCAAGAATATCTATTTTTAAAAATTACATCGAGATCGGGAGCTTTTAATTTTTTAAAAACTTGCGTGTTTATTATGTCATACGGCCAAGAAGTCTACAAAAAAGTTGAAAGGCGGGACGATGTTGTATTCAAAGCCAAAGGATAATTTCTGACTGAAAAAGACTGAAAAAGATATGTAATTTATATTATCATATTTATTTATTTGTGTATCTAAACAGAAAATTGTCTAATTATGCAATAATGTGATTTATTTATATTGTATGGAACACTATTTGTCGGTCGAATAGGCATGCAGATGTAAACAAAATGGCATTGTCATTATGTCACGTGAATTACGACTCTATGCCTTGTAAATTAATTTCCTGTTAATGCCTGACTTAGAGGTATACGGACATCTTTAACAACAAAACCTATTCTACACAAGATACTTTATTTTCTACATGTAATTAAATGATTTCACGTTTTAATAGATCTATTTGACTTATTGATATACAGACGTTTATCAAATCTGGTTTACTTCCTGCAAAAAGATCTCCAATAAAGAAAGTAAATCTATCAGTTTTTTGTCCCGTAAATTACAGACAATTATCTTTCTTTATTAAAAGTAGATTTGTAAAATTTGTACTCTTCAATGTTTATATATAGTATAAGAATGATTATTACTTGAAAAAATACATAATATACTATTTGATGATCTAAAAGTTCCAAAATAAAATATTTTGATGATTTAATCAGACATCGACTCGTAAATTACAGATGGCGAAATCAAAGTCCCAGCGAATGAAAGAGTACCGAGAAAGGAAAAAGGCATCCCTAGGTGAACAGTTATACTATAAATTAACTGAACAACTATCAAAAATAGACAGAAATAACAGAAGAGAAAGAATAAGAAAAAATGTTGCCGCATACAGAAAAAGACAAAAACTGTTGAAAAATAAGGAAGAGAATAATGATGCTACTAACGCACAAGGCAGCGGTAGATGTTCTATCCTAGATGATGAAAATGGTGTCTCGTCGACTACAATATGTTCTCCTTTAGTTGTTAAATTACCATCCCCAACACGCCGAATGTCAGGTGGAAAAATGCGCAGATCTCATGCCTTGCAACGTGCTAATAATAATATTCGCCTCCTTGAGGAAAAAGAATGAAGAATTGCTAAAACAGCTGAAAAACTCGAGAAAGATTATTGAAAGAGAGCGGAATAAGAGACTGAAAACCCCCCAAACTCCACGTAGCAAGACAGAATATTTAATGAAACAAGCAGGTTTAAATTCCAAGAAAAGAGAATTCGAACCAATAAAGAAAAAATTATTGTATGCAGAATGCGTATCAAATGAAATTAAGGCAGCCAGTGACAAAAACCCTAAGAAAAAAAATGTCATTGGAAGAGTAGTTTCAGGGCGAATCATGAAGAAATACAGGCTTTTGACTGAACTCAAGCGGGCAACTCATATAAAACGAAACTCAGTCAACAATCATTCAAAAGAACTAACCAAGACAACCAAGGAACCTTTTGCATCGCAAATCGGTTGCCAGCGACATAGAATCGTTTCTCTCTAGATACGATAATTCCAGATGCATGCCCGAAAAAGCTGATGCCTTGAAAGACAACAAGGTGGTGAAACAAAAACGAATCCTGAATGACTCTTCATAATATTCACCTGAAGTTCTCTGCTGAGCATCCCTACAAGCTTTCCCTAGCAACATTTGCCCGTTATAGACCAAAGTACATAACTTTGGTCAATTATGCATCAAGAAACACCTGTCTTTGCCAAAGGCATCAATACTTCGCTCTGTTGCTTCGATGCACGAAACATCATGGAGCCGTCAACAGCACTAGCCCAGACAATTTCGTATCGACCGATCAAGAAGGCATTGAAGAGGATTTAGAGAAGATAACATTGAGTACAAACAATGGAAAGGAGTTAAACTGGACAACGGAAAAGAAAAGATGAGAATTGTAGATGTAGAGAAAACTAAAGATGATTTCAAAGATAAAATAAAGAAAAAATACGAAGAATTCAAAGGGCATGTCAACAGAGTGAAAACTCAGTATGAAGCTGTCCGTAAGATGAAAGATGGCCTTCCTGTAAACCATGCACTTGTGCAAATGGACTTCGCGGAGAATTATTCGTGTCAAAACCTTGATGAAATTCAATCCGCGTATTGGAATGCAACAATGGTTACCTTACATCCAACAATTACCTACCTTCGTTCAACAGATGGATCATTGTCTCATACCAGTTTAGTGTATGTGTCAGATGTTCTACAACACAATGCCGCCATGGTATATTCTATCATCAAGGACCTCATGGTATCCTTAAAGCAAAGCAATCCTACCCTTACCAATATTCATTTCTGGACGGATTCCCCGACTTCCCAATACAGGAACAAATCTATATTCGATGTCATAAGTTGCTTCGAATCAATATTCTATGTAAAAGCTTCCTGGCATTTCTTCGAGGCCGGACATGGGAAGGGACCCTGTGACGGAATTGGAGGGAAAACCAAAAGAAATGCAGATAACGACGTGAAACAGGGTAAAGCAACTATTCAGGACGCAAATGATTTTTTTGCATGGGCGTAGCGAAACCCCAAGCCAGATCAGATATAGATTCATATCACAAGATGAGTTCGAGGTTGGTAAAAAGGAGATTGATGAAAGAAGTAGACGACTACTTCCTGTGAAGGGC
Source organism: Ostrea edulis (assembly GCF_947568905.1). Lineage (NCBI taxonomy): Eukaryota > Metazoa > Mollusca > Bivalvia > Ostreida > Ostreidae > Ostrea > Ostrea edulis. The sequence goes on from NC_079164.1 coordinate 104,727,365, forward strand.
ACAATGAAAATCCATGCAGTTGTTGGCATTACAGAGGGGAAAATCATGACAAAAAGCTTAAATTGCGTATGTGCTGAATGTTTCGGGGATAATGGATTCGAGAATACTCTTGCATGCCCGTGGGAAGTTCATAACTTGCGAAAAGACGAACGAGAACAATCAGCATCGTCTCAAACTTCCATGCCTGTACCCGATTTGACGGATCAAGATCAGCAACAGAATCGTATGACCAAACAGAATCATCGAGCTGCAGCGGATGTAGCTAGCAAAACATCAGTAGATGCCCAAGTCGGAACATTCGTGGCTGCCGTGTACGACAACAAACCATATATCGGCAAAATTATTGAAGTTGACGAAGACGAACATTTATATATTTTCTAGAGATAATGAATTCTTTATAATTAAAAAAATGTTGTCAAGGGTAATAACTCCTATGCTGGTATTTCTTCTACTGCATGTCTATTATGCATGATTTCCCTAATATCCACAATTAATTTATACATATTTATGAATTAACAGGTTTTTTTTTAACTGTTGACATTTAAAATTTGTCATTTCAACAAGTTTTTATCTATTCTAATTATTCTGTACAACGAAAATGTGTGATTTTCTGATGTCAACATATACTTCCGGTTGTTTTTTTTTTTTATGTCTGACATCTTTAAAAATGTGGCAACATACACATTTTCTTTGGTTATTGATTAAATTTAACTATATTGAATGGGAATTAATATAGTTTTTGCACTTTTAACCATTATTTTTGATAAGTCACATGAGGATCGATCAACCTTAAATTCTGTAAAACACAGAAGACGTTTTGTTATTTGAATATCAAGTAATAGTCATTTGTGTAATTTACGAGACTTGGATCTTCTAATCAAATCGCATCTTACAAATTTTCTTCAAAGGCGAGTTATTGTTGTTTGATGCATTTGCTGTTAATTAAGATACTTTTTGAATGACAATATATGTGTCTTACATAAAAATATGAGACAATATCAAAGGACAAGGTACGTTTGGGGCCAAATTTGGCCCCGCGTCCAAATTAAATGATATTCCTCAATATTCTTTCATATGGTGTATACTTCCATAAAATGGTTATGATATCTTCGTAAAAAGCTTTACTTATGTATAATACATATGTAAATACAGTATAGTTTACAATAATGTTGTGCCATTTTGACGTTACTTTATGCGACGTCTTGAACAAGAAAGCTATGTCATGAACTCAATATGAAAATAATCCAATTTATGTCGCCATATGCTCAAAGTTTTATTAAACAAATGTGCACTATGATTTTTATTTGAAAAGTTTAATTGATTTTTTCCGAAAGTTTTAATCAATTGTAGATGATTCGATGCGGCGGATGCTGTGATTTGAAGGACGATTAGTGTAATTGTATCTAAGAATTGTAGAGCAACCCATATATATTCATTCAATTTTAACATTGAATTTACATTTGCATCCGATTTGTATTGTTTTATTCTAAATTAAATGAATATCATATATGTACGTAGCGCGTGGTTACCATAAGTTATTCTTGTGTGTATATGTACACTTTGTTCCTTTTTTTTTTTTTTTCGAGCGCACTAAATGTTTTCAGCGAAGGAACACGCACTAACCAATGCTACATTGGATTGTATATGTAGTAAAAAGAACATGAAATTCTTCAGAATATATGTGAAAAGAAATATTATAAACCGAACTTTTTTTTAAATGCAACACATGACAATGCGACCGAATGTGAACCTTATAGGATGTGATAAGGTGATAAGATTTACAAACAATGTGATAAGTTCTACACAGGAGTTGACACTGACACCATGAAAAACCTAACAAAAAATAATCTTGTCCGCATTATATCCAATGGTTTATCATATACACTTGCATCTATTAATTACACTCTTTATTTGAAAAAAAAATATACAGGCTCCTGACAATTATCTTTATATAACAAATCTTTCAATGCATTAGTATTTACGCAAAGGAAATTTTTTTTAATCATAAATCATATCATTGTCTCAAACCACGTCCGAAGTCCGCATGGGAGAGGATCGTATATTTTTGACCCCCCTCCCCTTCTACCTTTTGATACATGCCAATTTAGTCGGAGATAGGAAAACAACTTTGGTTTTCCTATCTAATACTCAGTAAATCATTCAACAATTCCTTTTTGGCCAGTTTCTGATGGTGAATGAAGCAGAGACTGTCTATTAACAGTACCAAAGTCAATCACTATGACAGTGCATCAGCATATATAATGCCGTCAGTCAAAGATATTTATATTTTCCAGCAATTGTCAAAATAATGAAAGGTGTAAGATCTAATCAGTTTTTGACACTAAGTTTTTTTTCACTATACTAGTGACAAGGACTACTAGAATCTATAATTTACTAGTCCTGCTGATTTGTGACTAGTCCGGCTGCTGAAAGTAGACGGCCGAGTCGCGATGCGACGAGGGGAAGAGTTTGAGAGGGGTTTGTCCTCTCTTAAAGAGGGTGGGAGTCCGGGGAAAAAATCTAGATGCAAATTGTTCATTTGAGACAAATAAATGAAAATTTTATGACCAAATATAGCCTCTTTTTCCTGAGTCTCTCACCAAACCATCATATTTATGCTTGAATATCATGAAGAATACGTCGATGTGTAACATAGTACCGTATTTTGTCGAATATGATATGCACTTTTTCAAGGATTTTTGGTGTAAAAAAGGGGTGCGCATTGTTTACCAAATAGTTTTTTTTCCAGATAAACTCGGCGGTTACCGTAATTTATTCAGAGACATATCGTATGCTTGTTCACCTAATCGATCTCAAGAAAATTAATACAGAACGTAAAATTGTAGAAAATATCATACTTAACAATATGTAAATAATTAAATTATTATAAAACAGCCAATTAAGTTTTATTCGATCTTACATTCATATTAGATATTCATCATCGTGCAAAAGTGCCACGATGTCATCAGACCGTGACCATGACCGGCACATGTTTTTCGAAGCCATCTTTGTGTACAAGGACTTCGTCACTTGATTTTGTCAGACACATATTCAGGGTACTTTCTGCATGCTGCATGATTCCATGGATCTGGGAATATGTGATTTTCTTTTGTAGTAAATGACACGCGACTGACGTACTTCATCTATCTAAATGCAGCGAAATTTCGGAGAGTTATGTTTGAATTCTTCACTTCACTACCGTCTCCAAATAATGGTAGTGTACGATTACAACACATTGAACAATTGTTCAATACTTTTACTTTATTTCTATAACATCGGCTATTTGAATTATTTGAAGTTTAAACAAAGAAAATATCGAGTGTTCAAACTTTAATGCTACAAAATATCATGCTTTGCTAAAATTAATATATTATTACCGCGCTGTATTCAAATCCTGTGCTTTGTTGAGAACTTACATTATTTCCACAAAGATTTCTAGTGAAATTTAAATTGAAACAAGCCAAGAATACTGCTTGGTTAGAATGTTTACATTAATCACCGGTAATTATGTACAATGTATATTGGGAAAAGGATATCAAACAATCGTTCCAGTTTTATACAAATGATAATAGTGTGCTCTGCTTTAGTCCTCATTACTTTTCGCACAAATTACATGCAACTTTAATTCCAGAGGGGAGGAGGGTGTCCGGACCTCCACTCTAGATCCGCGCATGATTCGGATATAGTCATTAAGCGATGTTTTGTGCACATGCCACTAAATGCTAAGTGACCGATAGTGAGTGGGATTGTTAGAGTGTAAATGCAGGAAAAGAAAGTTCTCCTTATGTGTGAAAATCGCGTTCTAATACTTCAACACTAGTTCCACGATTTAATGATGAAAATAGTAACCAATGACTAGCTATCATGTATTTTTAAATAAGACTATATCACAGAACACGTGCGTCAGTTATCGATTTTTATAAACAAATAGTCATTACAGCGACGTAGCAACAGGGGAATTTGGCCCACGTTCTTTTGTTTTGAGAATGCAGTTTTTCCATAAATTTTACATGCGAATTTTGATTTATCCCACCCCCCTTTATGGTAATACTGAAAGCATGCGAAAATATAAGTATGAAACGATTAGAGTTGTAGATCTGTTGACATTGATTGCAAATGCAGTCAGAGTCGTTCGTTTCTACTAAAAATGTTTTCTTAAGAAATGTTTTTTATATATATATTTTTTTAAATGTAATGATCGGGATTCACCGGGTTTTGTCCTCTTGGAACACACAATACAAGCGTATACTTTTATCTTTTAGCTTACAAATGAGTTTTAATTTAGATATCTAAATACTACATCGTTCATCTATCAACTACCAACATTCACTCTTATAGCAGGGTTACATTAATTGCGTTGATATCATTGCGTATCTATATCAAACATAAAATTGGAATCGGAAATATGTGTGTCGAAGATTCCAATTCTCTGATCACACACTATCTTCTTCAATGCAAACTACGTAGAGTCTTATAAAATTTAATATGCTGTACATATGCATATTTTTTATTCATTAAGCTTGTATTTATGAACACCATCAACGTTGAAATTTGTATTATACAGATGAACCCGGGAAATGGTTAAACGTTAAATTTAGTAGTCTGCTCATTTAACAACCAAGTCGAAATTTTGCTCATTATTGACTTTCAATATGATTAATTTGTACGCAAAATATCTTTGTGGTTGTTGCATGTGCTCTATCTTTAAAATGGTTTCAAAGGCATAAAAAAAACCGGCTAATTTCGGCGATTTCGGTAAATCATGTCAATCGGAGATAAGGAAAATGACGTCACAGAACATATTACGTCACTAATTTCCACATGTATCATCAGAGCCAATGCCCTAGTGCATAATCATAATGATTAAACCAAGTGAAACCACATTTTAAATTTATCCTAATTTTGTGGCGAAATTTGGGCCTTAATGTACCTTGCTCTTTATCTGGTTTCACTATGGTGATCTTGGGTTTGTCCTTCTGTGCAGTATTCTCATGACGGTGTAATTTACGAGACAGTTTTTAAAATTGTTCCTGTAAGCTTTTTGACCATTTGATAAACATGGTAATGTAAATTTGGCTTATTAAATGATTTATCAGACTTTATCAATTGATTAAATGACCAAGATTCCATGAATTTATTTTTCGTAATTTACGAGACTATTTCATACACCTTTACTGAGTGTTTCAGAGATATGCTATGCATTTTATCATTTAAAATTCGGGAAGCAAAAGCATTGAAGTGTGTATGAAAAGAATTCTTTGTAAGTAAACTATTTCATTATCTATTCTAGAAATTTGTGCAAAGTTTAAACAACACATATTTCTTTTGAAATGATTTTCATGATTACAAAAGAATTAGATATTAATACATGTGTCATTGAATGTTCGTTTATGTTGATTTGATTGCATAGTTTAAAATGTTGTCTTTTGATTTGATTAAAACATTTTCACATTTTTTGCTAGAGTTCCTCATTGACAATATCTTGTGGTCTTTGGTGATCAGGTCTTCCAACAGTCTGTTGGAATTCCCATGGGCAGGAATTGTGCTCCTTTGTTAGCTGACCTGTTTCTATATTCATATGAAACAGAATTTATTCAAAAACTTCTACGCGAGAAGAAAAAAATCTCTCGCTGTGGCCTTCAATTCGACTTTTAGATATATCGATGACGTTTTGTCTGTTAACAATAATAGCTTTCATTCATATGTGGATTTGATATATCCCTGTGAGCTCGAAATCAAGGACACCACAGAGTCGTCCACTTCTGCTTCATACTTAGATATTTTATTGAAAGTAGACATTAATGACAAACTGATAACTCAACTGTATGACAAGCGGGATGATTTCAGTTTCTCCATCGTCAACTTCCCATATTTATGTAGCAATATTCCATTATCACCTGCATATGGTGTTTATATATTTCAACTGATTCGATATGCAAGAGATTGTTCTGCGTATAGTCAGTTTTTAAATCGAGGTAAGCTACTGGCAAACAAGTTGATGGTACAGGGTTTCAACAGTCTCGATTGAAATCAGTATTTCGCAAATTCTATGGTCGTTATAACGATCTAGTTTGTCAATACAACCTCGCATTGGGTCAAATGCTGTCTGACATGTTTCATACCGATTGTTAAGCCGTTCTTGGCACATTGATTTTGACTGCGGATAACTCCGTTTACCTGATGAGGATATAGGGCTCACGGCGGGTGTGACCGGTCGACAGGGGATGCTTACTCCCCCTGGGCACCTGGTCCCACTTCTGGTGTGTCCAGGGGTCCGTGTTTGCCCAACTATCTATTTTGTATTGATTATAGGGGTTATGAGATTGATCACTTCGTTATCTTCACCTTGTATGAATTATGAAGTCCACCTGCTATTTTGATTGAGATATTTTAATATTCAAGGAAGTTACGTATATTTTTTTCCATTTTGAGGGGGTGTTGTCAGTTTTCATAGTATATTTTAAAAACCAATGAACAGATTTGATTCAAACTTTGTGTATATATTATGGGATATAATGAAGTTGTGTTCCTGTCATTTTTTATCAAGATTCATTTACATTCAAGGAAATTATGAATATTTTCATTTTACGAGTGTTTTTCCAACTTCATTGACTTTGTCATTTTCTTTTAGATTTTGTAATGATTTGTAGCCCTTTTCACAAAAAATCTTACGATAAATAATCAACGTAAGAGAAAACATACGATTCTTTCCCTTTTCATGGAAACTACTATTTAGTTAAGAAGAGGGTATAATGGCATCACAAATTTTATCCTCAATATTCTGAGTAACACGCTACTGCAGAATACATTGCCTTGCATTTATATTAATTGCTCTCAGGAATCTTCATGTCAATATGACGTGTTCATTCTTTATTGTGCACAAATTCACTATTTCCCACAATTCAATGTGCCCTGCGGGGATATTACTGCTGCTAGGGCAGTTCTAGTTTTAATTTTATGATATTGATTACACGAGTATTGAAATATAATTGATGACTTTGGAATTATTTACAATAAGAAAGAATTTTGAAGTGTAAAATTTAGCATAAATATGGATGCTGGAAAAAGTCACAATTTATACAAACATGAGAATTTTATTATAAGTGTATGAATTCGAATATTTTACACCTTTAGTAAACTGATGGAGATACAATGGTGCCAATTGGAAGAAGGGTAAATTTGAAACAAACAACTAAAGTTTTCAATATTTTTTGAAAATGCAAAAGAAGACAAAATTAATACCGCGTTGATAATTAATGAGCACATACACCTTATTTTTCTTTAGGAAGTTGTAATTCCTCAAATATATCTAAAATAAATATTCTCTATGGAGATTTTTTATGACTTTCACAGTCGCAAAACAACAAAATAACTTACTTAACAAACACGTAGTAATAGATTATGGGGAAAAAAATCATTATCCGCAATTCTCCCATAGGTAAACATTCGTGATAAAATTTCAGGGCTTCTATTGACTTTAATCTATCAGTTCATGAATATTAAATGTTAACTATTATTTTGGTCGGAGGATACAATCAAAGGTGCTTTCATGCGCCTCGTCTTATTTTCCTCCCAACGCTGCAAACCAAACGTGATGATGGCGCCTCTCATTTTACTGCTTCACATTTTCGTGTTGGACGAGGCTTTTGCAAACTTTGTGGGTTTGACATTCCGTGAATGCGATGAGACTTTGTGTCGAGGAAAGGAACCAAACTACCCATCGTTAGAGAGTCGCAATGTCAGCTCTCGGGTCGCATGCTTGATCCATTGCCTGAACAATGACTATTGTAATTTTGTCGGTTATGATGGCAACGTATGCACATTATACACTACACCAAATCTCGCCAATGACATGAGAGCATCTAGCGTGTTGTGGAGGTTTTGGACAAGACGTAAGCATTCATTTCAAATTACCCTTATCTTATATGCATGTATAAATATCCTAAATGTTTTCAAACCAATTTGGGATTCGACAATTTCTACTACTGGTAAGAATTTTCAGAAAAGATGTGTTTACTGTTGGGGTAAGAGCCGCCAGATTATATTTTTGTGCAGATATAAGAGGGGGGGGACAGCAGGCTCGCGCCCCGTAAACTTTTCAAATTCAAGGTAAATCATGGGTCTCTTGTTTTTGTTTTGAAAAATGTAAACGATAAAAGAAACAATACTTTTTTCCACTCTCGGAGAAATAAATGACAAAATCCTTTGATTTATTGAATTTTTTTTTAATGGGAGAACTTATATTTTTACCAAAAACCCTTAAAATTTGTGTTATTTTATTAATTTCACTTTATTAAATGATTGATTGTATCTTGTTTAACGTCTCTCGAGAATTTTTCACTTGTATGAAGACGTCACCAAGACCGGTGAAGGGCTTCAAATATAGGCCTTTGCTCGGCGCTTACCGCCATTGAGCAGTGAGGGTTCTTTAACGTGCAACGCCTACTGTGACACGGAACATTCGTTTTTAAGGTCATCTCTAAGGACCCGTGACATTCATACTTGATGCCGAGCTTTTGGCGATGAAACTGTCACTACCTGTTTTAACGACTTAGGTCTGTCGCGGCCGGGGTTTGAAACCCGGCCTTCGGCATGCGGGGCGAACGCTCTAACCTCTAGACTATCGCGGCAGTACCTATTAAAAATAATAGAAAATACTAAAAATGAAACTAAATAGGAAACATATTTCATATAAAATCTGTAAAATCCGAGGGCTTCACCCCCTGGGCCCCCACCAGCGCGAAGGGGCCTCAAGACGGCCCTAAGACCCCCTGTCTCATAAAGTTGCGCCCCCTAATCGCAATTCCAGGATCCGCCCCAGTTATCCATAACAGGCAGGTAAAATCAGAATATTCCAAAGTCAGCTATCAAAACAAATTAATATTTTGCAACACGACTTTGTAAACATTTAATTTGCTTATTAATTTAATGCGGGAAATATAACACAGTTGATGTATATGTAAACAGTGGATAGCAACGGCATACATGTATATCAACAACAATTTGCGATCCAAGGAGCCACAATAGTTGACGTATAACATACCATATATATGTATATTATTGTTGCATATGTCGAGATGCATTGAGTATTCTGTTGAGCAAGTACCCTGAGTTTATCCCAAACCCTATTTCATAATTGTTGAATTATATTTAAAACAATTGAGGTTGTGACCGCTAAAACATATATTCCTACTTCACATATCAAGACGCATTAAGTATTCTGATGGACAAGTGCCCCGAGGTCATCCCAACTCCCATCATGTTTTAATTGTTCAAATATCTTTCAAATGGTTAAGATTCCAACTCTTAAAGCAAATATATTCTCTTCGCACATGATATCATCCACTGAGCACCAGGTTTTTGTTCGTCGTTTTTTTCACCCCGTTTGCCCTTCAACGTGAAAAAAAAATCCTAAACTTTATTGTGCATCTAAAGGACACCACCAATCATCTCCCCAAAACAAGATAGCCTATTTTGAAACGTATTATGGAAGGCTTACTGTTATAGCCTCTCTTGTTACGGTGGCATGAACAACACATTTTTGTAAGGTTGCATGCAGATACATGTATGTCGATTTCCTTTACTATGAAAAATATGAAATATGTCTAGTCCCTTTACTATGGAAACGTACCATTGATATTTTTACTTTCTGCAACACCCATGTTTGAATGTACATATTTCACTCCTATTGAGAGATATATTTAAGAAATAAGATATCATTTTTTAATGTTATTGGGATATGACATGAAGTTAGTCACATTATTAAATCCTATAATGCTATTATTTAAATTTGTGGCGAAAGGGTGGGGGGTGTTTCTAAATCCCCCCACTGTATTGCATAAGCAAGAAGTCAGGCGAAAGTACAGGAACTGAGTTATGAATCGGTGATTGTATTCATACGCAAGAAAATACTGATCACGTGACCAACTTTATGTTACACGAAATTGAATGTCAATTTCATTAGTATTGTCGGTTGTTTGCCCAACTATCTATTTTGTATTGCTTATAGGAGTTATGAGATTGATCACTGTTCGTTATCTTCACCTTGCATAAGGAAGTGCATTGAACAGTGCGACATTTAACGCTGGACACGACAAAAGTACGGACTTTCGCCAACCTTTTTATCCAGGATACAAGTATATCCTTCACAAAAAATGATTGGATTGTCTGCCCTCAAGACATTCACCAAAATTTACACCTATAATTGTTGTAGTTTGTAAGATGTTTCACCTGAAATCATAAAATCTCATGGGATTATGGTGGGATTTTCATTTTGCAAGTGTAAATATTGTGAGTTGATGATGTTTTACTTTTGTACTTTTATATTGGGTGCTACTTCAGGAATCGGATTTTTCTATATAATTATGTGCTTGTATATACGTTACTCCTTTTGATTGTCATTTATTTATTCAATAAATGACCATTTCTACTTTTTATACGAGTTTGGCTTATTTCGGGGCAGGCTGACATAAAAGATGATTTGGCTACTGCATAAAATGTAAGAGGAGTTCTGGGAAACAGGTTTTTGTATTAAAAACGTCCTTTTTTCCAAATGACCCTCTGGGTGAAAATAAAAATTCTGAAACCACCGTGATTTTTGCCTAAATATGGCGTATTTTATAACTCACCGATGTTGCGTTCGCTCCGCCGAGTCCGTGATCCACAGTGACGACCCCTCGATTGTGACGTTGTAAATGCCCCGTTCTTTAACGCTAGTCGATAAAAAAAAAAAGACAAACGTGCAGACGTGTCTTGCATAAGAAAGAAAATAAGGATAAATAATGTCGCCCAAACTTTAGATTTTGAATTAATTTTCTCATATACACGTGGTACCATTGCAGCTCGCTGTGATAAGATGCAAATAGTTTCCGAATTTCAAAATAATGAGTAAAGCATATACAATACACTACAACCACCAAACACAGAGAACAAATGTTTTGCTTGAATACAGCCATATTTGGTACAATTCGTCAATGTTCTCATTAGTTACTGCATATACATGTACATAATCAACATTCAACACGTGGACTGAAATGCATATTATTAATATATTATCATCGATTTATTTCTTTACCCTGTATCGGCATTGTAATGTAGTCTCCCCCATTTGTCACAGGAACATTATTCACAATTAGCAATAAAGATACGGGCATTGTTTATTAATTTGGTTTCCCATAAACAACATTCAATCAAGGAATTATTAATGCGCATGTGTGAAATTATGCCTTTAAATAAATTATTTTGACGGCAATTGTTCAGAGAGCATATAATTATCTTCTTTTAACAATGAAAATACGTCTGTACATCGCTATCATGGTATAATCAGTTTTCTCCAAAGAATTATTCGATTACAATCTTATGAAAATTTCATGACTTGTTTTTGGGTTTTTTTTTCATTTACAGAGTTCAGCACACTATTCGCTCTGGATGATTCCAAAATTTTCCTTTCTACTATTTATTTGCGAAGTTTTCAATTACTAAAACATACATGTACATATGTATGGCGTAAATTTTCATAATTACATAGACTGATTGATGTTTTCCGCCACACTCAACAATTTTTCAGTTATTTGGTGGCGCCTAGTTTTTATTGGTGGAAGAGGGAACCCAGATACAATGTACCTGGGAGGAGACCATCGACCTTCCGAAAGTAATAGAGTAGCCATCATCAAGACTTAGTGTAAAATAAGATTCCACTAGAATTATGATAAATAACCGTGGTCTTACATGTACATGTAGCTATTATGACAAAACTATTCACTTTCCTTTTTTCTTTTCAGCAAACTCTTGTGACAACTATCCTTGTTTAAATTTCGCTTGTTGTCGCCAGCATCATGATCACTACATATGCCTGTGTACAACACAATATGCCGGGGAACGATGCGAGAAGAAAGGTATTTTTAACTTAATGGCCGTGTGCTGAAATAGGGCATGACACCATTTTCGCATACTAGAGTTTCGGTCTACATTTACCTCCACCCCAACCGACACTTTTTAGGATGTGGGGGGGGGGGGATCATTAACAGCAATCTTAATTGCTCAACCGTTTGACATAATTAAAATACAAAACTGTAGTATTATTTACACATTACGGTGCAGGAGTTGGTTAGTGGGTTTTTGTTTTTTTTAATATCCCATTGAGATTTTTAGGTCACCTCAATAAACACAGGTGACCTATTGCAATTGGTTGTCGTCCGTCGTCGTCCGTTAACAATTGCACATTTTTAACTTCTTCTTGATAACTACCACATGGAGTGAGGGTTGAGTTATTGTATGTTTGTCTTTTTGCTATCTAGGAATTAATTCAGTATTTCATTATCATCTAAACGTGTATTTAAAATAAATACCTGTCAAATAAAACATGCAACATAAAACATTGCATAGTGTTGGCGTCAAATCCATTAACTTCCATTTCTCGAACCCTCTGATATCTCAAAGTGTTTCTTCGGTCCAAACAAGTTCGAGATGTCGAAGTTTACCTGTACATAAGGGCGTAGACAATAAACATTACTATTGTATAGTTGTATCAAGCACGGATCAACAGATTAATGTTATTATACAGGGTTTTGCTAAAAACGTTAATATGATTTATCAAATATGACAAGTGTCCTATCAATATCAAGTGACACTTGTGGGGCGCAGTGGTTAGTATAAGAACAATCAATGTAATGCAGCTTAGGAACACTTACCCAATAGCGAGATATTGCAACAGAGAAAACACTCGTGTGTCACGTGAAAAGAAGAAAAAGCGCTTAAGTGACTCATACTTCTGCAAATATATATAAATTAAAACAAAAGCACTCGCGATACATGTGGGCATTATCCTGTAATTAGCACCGCGGTGCTAATAATATTTATAGGTTATAGACTTTGTATGGGAAAATATGACGACCGAGTTTTTTGGCGCGTACACGGACCGAGCTTCCCATACAAAGTCTATAACCTTTTTATTATATACTTTCAATTTCATTTAGAAACTAACAATAATTTTATTTTTAACAATAACTTTATCGGTTTAACTGAGTAAAAGATGAAAAACACGAAAAATTTGAAAATTAACGGCGTAGAAATTTGATTGTGACGTAATGTTTGCGGGCCGGAATGTTCCCGGGCATATATCGTGTGATATATGCCCGCAAACTTTTAAAGAAAAAAGAAGAGATGAAATTGAAAGTATATAATAATTGACGTTATTTACGTAAATATATATAAACTTTATTTATTGTGTTTCAATGAGAATTAAGCATTTTTTTGCATTTGTTCCGATGCACTCTCTAGTTATATTTTTTAGAAATTACCTTATTCTCAATGAAACTTATAACGGAATAAATGTATCCTTAGAAACTAAAATTTGGCTTACAGGAAAGTACCATTTATTCCGTTATAGACAAGAAGAAAAGTATCTTTAGACTTAATTTCATAACGAAATAAATGCCATGGTAATGAGTATTTGCATTTTAGTCCGTTATAGACCATGCAATGTAATGTTTCTGTAGAGTAGATTTGATAACGGAATAAATGTCATATATTAAAATGAACACTAATGCATATTTCCACTTTATTCTGTTAAAGACAAGAGGAAATGTTTCTCTTCAAATTAATTTGGTAACGGAATAAATCGTATGTATTAAGATGAACAGTATTGCATATTTGCATTTTACTCCGTTATAAACAAAAAGAAATGTTTCTGTATACAGTTTATTTGATAACTGAATATAAATTCTAGATGAACTTTAATGCATATTTGCACTTTATTCCGTTATAGACAAGAAATGTTTCTCTTAAAATTAATGTCACAACTGAATAAATGCCATGTAATAAGATGAACAGTAATGCATATTTGCATTTTATTCAAACAGGAATGGGAGGGGGGCTTTGTCATAAATTGCGATGTCCTTTAGTAACGGAATAAATGAAGTATTTGTTAATGAAAACAATAGATTCAAAATCATGTTAAGGTCCATGTCTTTTTCATTGCGTACAAAGGACAGTGTATGTGGAGTTCATGTACTGGAGAAATGCATTTGTGTACATTTTTAAGTACTGTTAATTATACCATTTATTGCATACATGAACATTACCCGGTAGTCGTCTGTCATCATGTCAATGTATTTCAATTTTTTATTTCCATGTTCTCATTTCTGCACGGACTTTGAATGTGTTGCAATACATGTTGTGAATTAAAAGTCCTTTTAAATGGCTGTAAACAGTCCTATACACTACCTGTACCTTTGATGGAAGGCATTCTATTGAATGAGTCGCATAGCATGACCGTCTACTACGTGTTTACATTTGGGTTTTGTACATTTGAAGCTAACAAGAAAAAGTACATTTTCTTCATCACTTCTTTTGAAACATCGTCTCTCTATATATACTCCTGTTATTAGCACCGCGGTGTGAATTAGTTTTGGCCATTCCATAGATGAAAACGTGTCATTTTTACAGTGATACCCCCAAGCCCCATTTTTCTGATGAACTCCCCCAAAGAAACCCTTTTCCCGGGAATACTTCCCTTCGTGGAGCTTATAATTTTGATTTTTGAAACATCGTCTCTCTATATATACTCCTGTTATTAGTACCGCGGTGCGAATTAGTTTTGGCCATTCCACAGATGAAAACGTGCCATTTTTAATATGGGATGACCATTTATTTCAATTAGAAATAAAAAATAAAATTTTGAATTTTCTGTGGATTTTATTTTAAACAGAAATTTCATTACGAATCATCAATTATTGATATATTTACAACTTTTAACGCTTCTGACGTTACGTAAAAAAACGTCAAATATTATTAGCACCGCGGTGCTAATAACAGGATTATGCCTACATGTGCATTGGATTTCAGACTCCTCTTTTTTGCAGCATCGTTAATATGAAATTTCTTGACTGTGTTGTCAATGTTATAGAGACAATTCGCGTCATATTGAGTGTGTGTAGCACTTATTCAGCATTACACAGAGTTTGCCATCATTTTCAATAAAAACACCAAAAACCCTTGAATATTGCAATGTTTACTTTTCACGCTAAAGAGAGATAATCTTTTTTATCGAGAAGACTTCACTATAGGCCTTTCCGAAAACGTGAGTTATCTCTCTTTGTATTCTTACATTTAGTGTGAATATGACAACTTCCGGGTAGTAACACACTCATACTTCGCATATATTATAAGAGTTATATTAATATGGGTGCTGTTCAAAATCGAAAACAGTTGAAATCATTTGTACGAGAGAGTAAGAAAATGTTAATGGAAACAAAAACGAATTTCTTGATCGAGTCGGGTGTGATTTGGGGGGGTGGGGTTAAAAATTAAATTGGAAATCACGCAGACATTCATTTGTTTACATACGACTGGCATAATTATTTTGTATGAAATCAGAACAGAACTTCTGATTCTCAAGAGATGATGGTATCTCATCAACTCAAAGCTCGGGTTTTTACAAGGATCGACACGTGCAAAGATCTTGCATAACACCCCCCCCCCCCTTTTCAAAATAGTAAAAAAAATCAATTAAATTAGGAAATCAACGCTCTCATTGTTTTTCAAAAATAAACCAGACTTCAATGTTTGGGTAACTTTCTCCAAAGTACCTGAACGTGTTCATTCTGTGTGCAAATCATTTACAAGTACACTGCAGCATAAGCTGGAATTGTTAATATCAACTGATATGTTTAAAATGCAGAAAAATAGTTAATCAAATTATTTTTTTTAAAATTATTTTTGTTCAATATTGGTCGATTGATATAAATTATTTTTCATAGATCTGTGTGATCTGGGGGGGGGGGGGGGGGGGGGGGCTGCCATATTCTCAAATGTACTCTTTGGGGAAAGGTAAGTTTAACCCCCAATAGAATGCTTTTGACGTCTCTGTATCTTCCCTCTTTTATTCGTTTTAGCCCCCTTGAAATGTACTTGATTATGTATAGGCACGTATCGTGTCATAACAGAAATTGCAATGACAGATGTAGATCTCCCCCTTTTCGCCACAAATATAAAAAATAATTTGAGTAAAACTCCAAATATTTTACCCAAAATGGCTGTATTTACAGGTACACACTCTTGCCGACTATAAATTCAGGGCGTTCAATTATAAGTTATTTTATTTTCAAAACATTGCATGTGTAAATGTCAGTTTAAAGATGGTTTGTGACGACGAATTTCTTTATGGTTATACTTGTATTTGAAACTGTATAAAGTTTGTGGGCAGACAGCTAGAAATCTGTCAGTGGCCTCTCATTTACAAGTACAGGCTGGGATAAATTTTACTCGCCAATCGAAGAGATGGACATTTTCAGAATCCAGAGGTGTCAGTCCGACATACCTAGATGTACATCGTGGCAGAACTTTTATCGCTGAATGTACTACATTGATATTGAACAAGTAACTTCTGATATTTTATTATAAATCTGACTGTATTAAAACACGAGCTAAAGATTCTGAGGAAATGTATGCAATGTATGATACATGTATGATAATTTTCAGTCATAAAACACGTACAATCCTGGAAAATGGGGGGGGGGGGATAGTTAGAATAATCTAACAGTGTCTCGGGACAGGCCCTTCACTTTAACGATAGACCATTCTATTGGGGGGGGGGGGGGGGGTCCTCATCTACTTACAACATTAATTTTCTATTATTTTTACATGCAAAGT
>NC_079164.1:105081714-105106714 GCF_947568905.1 Ostrea edulis
TCAGCCAGCAACGTCCACCATTTCTGGACACCCATTGTCCGATTTCACCACGACCTGGTGTATATCTTTCAAATGTGGAAGTGTGACTATTCACGGTAACAGTAAGAGACACGTCTTGTCCATGACTGCATTATTAGCAGTAAGTCGAGCGGGGCAACTGTTGCTGCTAATTTTCACAGACAATTACAAACTCGGGATGTAGTGTTCTTATTGATGCTGGTACTGATTGTTCAGCAAAATATCCAACAAAAGTAGAAGCTCTTATTCGCATAAGCAGTGAAGGCCCACTTATTGAGGACTTTAAAGCAAATCCTTGTTTGGAACGCTGGGTTTTCTTCCCCAGAAGCGTACTATAAAATATACAAGATGACCCAATGCAATACAGCTTTTGCTAGAGTAAATACTTGACTTGTTAGCATCCAGCATGTTTCACAGCACATTTCTATTCAGTTTAAAAATAAGACCTACAAGTTTTTTTTCAATTTGAATATCTTTCAAGAAAAAAATATACACCCATGTATGCGTTTTGTTGTTTTATTTACAAAATCTTTTACCATGGCGACTAGAAATTTGAAAATGGCGACCAGAAATATTTCCAGGTCTCCATTTTGCGACCTTTAATGATGGCATTGTGGACATAACTGTAAATAATGACGGTATATGTAAGATATGTTGGACGCATTGAAAATACGCCACAGGAGCAACATCATCAATGACAAAACATTGAAAACATGGATGGAAATGAGTTGAAGTGACAATGCTGTTTCTAGTACCATGGATATCGAGTGTAAACCTTAGTCCACATCCCTGAGTATTTATTGTGACAAAATACAATAAAGGTTTTTGATTTTAACTGTATATTAGATTTTTATACCCTCCGCAACAAGTTGGGGGGGGGGGGGGGGGGGGGGGTATACTGGAATCGGGTTGTCCGTCCGTCTGTCCGTCCGTGCGTCTGTAGACGCAATGGTTTCCGGGCTCAAAAGCATTATCCTTTCCACCTACCGTCACCATATCATATATATGGACTACCCATGGGATGAAGATGTTCCCTATCGATTTTGGGGTCCAAAGGTCAAGCGCACTGGACATTGAAGTAGCAATATGGTTTCCGGGCTGTAAAGCGTTATCCTTTCCACCTACAGTCACCATATCATACATATGGACTACCCATGGGATGAAGATGTTCCATATCGATTTTGGGGTCAAAAGGTCAAAGGTCATGTGCACTGGACATTGAAGTAGCAATATGGTTCGGTTTGTCATGCCATTTGTTTTTTACACTCAGAAAAGAGGTAGTTTATACCTATTACCAACACCCTTTGGGAGATTGGGGTAAGCGGGGGGTATTCTTAGTGAGCATTGCTCACAGTACCTCTTGTTTAAATAATTATATAGACCTGAACCGAAATACCTGAACCCGAAGTAAAAAATTTAGAACCAACCCGACCCAAATTTTTTTGGAACTGTGACAGCCATACTAGAGATGATGTGCAGTCAAAAGATGATGGTCTAGCAATTTCAGAAGTACCTACAATTTTGTGTGTCCTCTTGGCCAATTTCCAAATAAATCAGATTGTTTTTATAGGCAAGGAGCATCTTCCATTAACTAGCTTGTGTGCATAATCACATGATTTTCTTCCACCCAGTCAGACATAGGTAGCTTCCTGGTAATGACTAGGGTATCTTCCAGGTGTATTATGATACATGTAAGTAGGCTACTACTAGGCCACATGCTAATTTCTTTTTATTCCCACCTACCTGATTAAAGTCTTGTGTAAATTGCTAAATAAATGAGACACCCCTAGGTCAGTCTTTCTCATGCAACACTATCCTCATTGAACATTCTTCACAGGTAAGTAATACAGCCCCAAGGCTATTGTAATGCAACAAGATTAAATTCAAAATGGTGTCAAAATTCTTAAAATATGATATGTCTGTCGCATTTGCCGAATTTCTGTTGCAATTTTTTCTGAAAATTGCAAAATGTGATGGCATCATGAGCCCTGCAAAGGAGCAAGGTTACTGCAAAGCTTCATAGTAAAAGTATGGATGGGTTATGCCCCGCCTTGCAGAGAGGTTTTATTAATTCATTATGCACGAGTTGTTCTGTTTTTGAGTTTTAAGCAGAGCGAAAATAAAATAAGCAACTAATTTCCTATGAAACATATGTTTAGCATTTGAAGTGGAAATATATACTATAAATACATATTTTAAATGTCATACTAGGTTTATTGTAAGGTACAGAAAAAAGTTTGAATGAGAAATGGAGACTAATATTCAATTTATACACATTTTCATTTCCTCATGCAGATATTAAAAGGAAAACCAGAGACTTTATCAGCAGTTCTGGAAGTTGGCAACTTTGATGCCAACAAGTGAGTAGATTTTGTTTTATACATTGTAGTGCTAGTGTAGTTGTGTAATGTGGTGGACTGACACATCCTATAAACAGGAGTTGCTTAGAGATATATCCATAGTCCTGATAAAGCTTTCTCTGTGTGCTTGTACTATTATAGTAATGTAAAAAGTCCTGATGAAGCTTTCTCTGTGTGCTTGTACTATTATAGTAATGTAAAAAGTCCTGATAAAGCTTTCTCTGTGTGTTTGTACTATTATAGTAATGTAAAAAGTCCTGATAAAGCTTTCTCTGTGTGTTTGTACTATTATAGTAATGTAAAAAGTCCTGATAAAGCTTTCTGTGTGCTTGTACTATTATAGTAATGTAAAAAGTCCTGATAAAGCTTTCTCTGTGTGTTTGTACTATTATAGTAATGTAAAAAGTCCTGATAAAGCTTTTTCTGTGTGTTTGTACTATTATAGTAATGTAAAAAGTCCTGATAAAGCTTTTTCTGTGTGCTTGTACTATTATAGTAATGTAAAAAGTCCTGATAAAGCTTTCTCTGTGTGCTTGTACTATTATAGTAATGTAAAAAGTCCTGATAAAGCTTTCTCTGTGTGTTTGTACTATTATAGTAATGTAAAAAGTCCTGATAAAGCTTTCTCTGTGTGTTTGTACTATTATAGTAATGTAAAAAGTCCTGATAAAGCTTTCTCTGTGTGTTTGTACTATTATAGTAATGTAAAAAGTCCTGATAAAGCTTTTTCTGTGTGTTTGTACTATTATAGTAATGTAAAAAGTCCTGATAAAGCTTTTTCTGTGTGTTTGTACTATTATAGTAATGTAAAAAGTCCTGATAAAGCTTTCTCTGTGTGTTTGTACTATTATAGTAATGTAAAAAGTCCTGATAAAGCTTTCTCTGTGTGTTTGTACTATTATAGTAATGTAAAAAGTCCTGATAAAGCTTTCTCTGTGTGCTTGTACTATTATAGTAATGTAAAAAGTCCTGATAAAGCTTTCTCTGTGTGTTTGTACTATTATTTCTGTGTTTGTATTATTATACAGACCCTGAAACATGCTACTACACCAGTTGCACGGTACGGTTCGGTACGCTTTATGAACGGTACGGTTCGTTTTCTGAACGGTACGGTTCGTTTCTTGAACAGTACGGTTCGTTTCTTGCACGGTACGGTACACTTCTTGTACGGTACGGTTCGCTTCTTGCACGGTACGGTTTGCTAAAAATAGCTGCACGCTTTGTGAACGGTTTGCACGTTTTATTAATGAGGTGGGCGTGGCCTAAACGCTTTGACTTCGTATAAATTGTACGTTTCGATAGTTTGTTTTCACTCGATCGGTCTTATTCGGCTCTTTGATTATCGGCTGCAGGATTTGTGGTTGTGTTAGAATGTGCACATGGGGAAATGAGACGTTATTTTTGATTGCTTCGATGGAATAATTCCATATTGATAACGTACATGAAAGTTATGAATAAAAGTTTTTAGAATTTGCTTAAGTCTAAGTCTTAATGGTTGTTATTACGTTTCAATTTGTTTTTCATTTCTCATCAGACATTTATTAATTTACGATTTTATAAAAAGTTGTTACATGAACTGCTCCCCGACATGGGCGTGCGTAAGTGTAAAAACAAAGCGTATTAAGTTTCCGGATATAAATTACAGTGCCTAAATTGGAAAAGTTTTTAAGAAGAAGTGAATTTTGTTTTGAATACACTGAAGTCGCAAATGACACAATGATTATTTTCTGCACTTCACATTTATTGTGATTTATCATCGGCAATATGAAAGATCCAGGATATCTGCACGTGAAGTTTGTACGTCCTTTTTTGTCAGCATTCAGTCATTCATAATTAATAATGTTAGATATCTGTTGCATTTGTCTTTGAATCAAATAAAATGATGATAATACATATATATTCCTATCCTTTATCACGCGAAGTCCGATTTCATTTCCCTGACTTCTCAGTGATTTTCACAGTTGATAACCCAGCTTCGTGATGTTTGAGGATAATGCTTCGAATAGCCAGCGATAGTCTACGACCTCCTTTCCCATCGGGCGCCATTGTGAAAATAATATACTGTGGCTGAAAAAGTGGGTCACGTGACATAAATTGCACGCTTTCTGCACAGTACGGTACGCTTTCGGGCTTTTGGGGGCGGGGTTTGCATAATATTATCCTACACGCTTTCTGCATGGTACGGTACGCTTTTTGAACGATACGGTTCGTTTCTTGAACGGGACGGTACGTTTCTTGAACGGTACGGTTCGTTTTTTGCACGGTACGGTACGTTTCTTGAACGGTACGGTTCGTTTCTTGCACGGAACGGTTCGGTTCGTTTTTAAGGTGTAGTAGCACGTTTCAGGGTCTGTAGTAATGTAAAAAGTCCTGATAAAGCTTTCTCTGTGTGTTTGTACTATTATAGTAATGTAAAAAGTCCTGATAAAGCTTTCTCTGTGTTTGTACTATTATAGTAATGTATAGTCCATCTGTGCTCGCAGTCTATTTGGTTTATGATGAATGGATTTTCAAGATGGTTCTAGAGCAACACAATCAGGTGATTCCAGATAATACAAGATGAAGGTTTATCACATGTTATACAGGAAACATAGGTCTAAAAGTTAATCTAAGTGTTGATTAGAGAAATGATAAAAGTTAAATGATGCTGTAGTCGGTTAAGTTTCTACATTAGAAAATCTATTTTACCTGATTGACTTGAAGGTATTCATGTGCTGTATTAAACAGTATTTTGTTTTAATGTTAAAAACTAGACCAAAGTTTTGTCTGAAACTGAAACTGTTTTTATTTGATTTAATGTCTAATTTTACACAAAGTATTCAATGGCATTGTACATGTATAATATAAAAAGCTTTAAAAGAATAAACAATACATCATATACATGCAAACACACTCTATATATTCTAAACTAAAAACATGTACATTAAAACTGTCTAAACAAATGTTTTGTCAAAAGAATTGTCAGCATGATAAACTATTTAAAATGATAAGATTTGACAATTTTGACAAATTCTACATGTGTATTAAAGGAGTACTCGTCTACTGAATGTGAGTTATGGTGGTTGTGTGCAAACGCGCGAGAAAAATATTTGCATCGTCATGGGAGTTGCAGAATATAGTATATACATGTAGTTGTACTGAATGGTGATTTCATGTTAAACATAAAATTTAACTTCCCTTCTATTGCTCAGAGTAGTTCTCTACCCAATCGTAACTACTTGACTATTTCCGTAACCGCAAATGAACCTCATGTGGATCGACGCCATCAGAGTATGTTGCCATGTGTACACAAATGTAACTATGATGTCACAGTCATGCGTTACAATATGAAATGCAAGCTTTCAAATGCATCAAGATATCATACATATTATCTAAGGTATTCTACCACTATCATTTACCACTTATGTTTATGTATTAGAGTGAATAAGATGTTAGGATACCAAACTGAATCTGTGGTGAAAATATAAATAACATACAGGGATTCAATCCTGGCCTTTGGTGCAATTCTTGTGCCGATCCATGTCCGAGTCTTCTTACCGGTTACAGAAAAGGATGAGCGCGTGATCTGATTGATCCTCTACCCTGTTTAATTCCGTATGACTATCACTAAATGTGTCCTGTCAACAGCCTGCAGGCTGTACAAGTTTTCACGTTGCATTGTAGTTGTTTACTTTAGAAATTTCGCATATGTCATTTGACCTTAAATGTTTTGAAATGGGGGTGTTCTTTATCCTACTCTGAGAATACATAATTAAATAGGAAATTAACTTGATGATTTTTAGCTAAGTTGCAACGAAGTTGAACTCGGCTATTGGTTTGGTGATGCGGGCGGGCGTCAACAATTGGTTTCCGGATGATAACTCGAAAAGTTTACAATCTAATCAAATGAAACTTTGATATATTGTTGGGTACAAGGTAAGGAAGGCCCCTATTGATTTTGGAGAAAAATGGTCAAAGGTCAAGGTCACAGTGACCGAAAATAGAGTCAAATTTTCAGAAAAATTTGATTTCTGGATGATAACTCAGAAAGTTTAAATCCGAATCAAATGAAACTTTGATGTATTGTTGGGAACCAGGTAAGGAAGACCCCTATTGATTTTGGAGAAAAAATGTCAAAGGTCAAGGTCACTGACTGAATATAGGATGAATATTTCAGAAATATTTGGTTTCCGGATGATAACTCAGAAAGTTTAAATTCGAATCAATTGATACTTAAAGATATTTTTATGTACCAGGTAAGGAAGACCCCTATTGATTTTGGAGAAAATAGGTCAAAGGTCAAGGTCAAGGTCACTGACCGAAAATAGATTTAAAATTCCAAAAAAATTTGGTTTCCGGAGGTTAACTCGAAAAAATTTAATTTGAATCAAATGAAACTTGGATATATTGTTGAATACCAGCAAAGCAAGGCCCCTTTTGATTTTGGAGAAAAAAGATCAAAGGTCAAGGTCACAGTGACTGAAAATAGAATGAAAACTGGACTGTAACTCGAAAAGTTTAAAACTGAAATTAGTTCTTCACAATTATAAATATGCCACATCATTCCTGACTTTACAATGTATCCCATGCAACTCAGCTCATGCATCCCTGGGTGCATATATTGATTTTTTTAATCCAATTGAGTTAAATCGCATAATTTGCAGAAAGTGTATAACTTGTATAGCTTGATATAGAGTACATGCTTTTTATTCCTACTAGTATCTAAAGAATACAGCATATATAGCTCTAAATTGAATAAGTTTTATTGGATAGATCAAAGTCTGATTGAAACCTCCACCAACCCCAGGAGCAGGAAGGACTCTACCAAAATTGTAAATTTCATGATCCCCGGGGTAGGGGTTATGACCCCAGGGCGGGGCCAAACTTGGTATATAGTGTTAATGTGTAAAACACTTGAATAACATCTTCTTTAGTGCTATTGATACTAAATTGAAAGGAATTAGATATTTAGAAAGAACGTCCTTTACCAAAATTGTAAATTTGATGATCCCTGGGGTATGGGTTTTGGTATCAGGGTTGGGGCCAAAATGGTCAGTTATTAAATGTGTGAATAATAAACACTTTTAACTTCTTGATAACCATCATTCCAATTCTTTTCAAATTTAGTATGAAACATATTTTGAAGAAGGGGGACATCAATTGTACATTTCAGCACCACTGGGGCCTTAGGGGTGGGGCTAAAACTGCCCAAAATTGACCAATTTTCAAAAATCTTCTGATAAAGAACCACACACATGTAAGAAAAACTAATTGCATAGTGATGTAAAGCAGGAAAGCATATACCAAAATTGTAAATTTCATTATTCCCAGGGTAGGGGTTCTGACCCCAGGGCGGGGCCAAACTTGTTATATAGTGTTAATGTGCAAAACACTTGAATAACATCTTGAAGTCCTTGAGTGCTATTTATACTAAATTGAAAATAAATGGATAGAGCAGGTAGTCTCTCAAAATTGTAAATTTGATGATCTCCAGAGTAGGGGTTCTGGCCCCAGGGTAGGGCCAAACTTAGTATATAATATTTATGTGTAAGTTTGCTGATACTGTATAAAATTTAAATGCATACTTAGGAATAGCAGAAAAGGATGTACAAAAAAATGGTGGATTTCATAACCCAGGGTTATGACTTTAGGATGAGTCCAAATTATTCATATCTTTTGATGTTTTAATGTTAATACACCTATTATTTAAAGCCTTTCATCAGTGTATGCACTTTTGAGGGCAGTGAAGTTTTAAGAACACATCTTGTTTTATACTGTTGCTGAACATTAGAATTTAGCTTAGATGTTCAGAACAGGAATTTTTTTCCCTAGATTTCATAGCCCATGGAAGTTGTACTCAGGTGACTGATAAGGCCTCTTGTTTTCATAAATGGTTATTAGTTCAATCTTAATTTCCATACGATTGCTTTGTATTTAGTACACATCTGACAAGATTGAGCCTTCCCATGGGGATCCAGGTTAGAATGGTCCTCAGTACCCCTTGCTTGTCGTAAGAGGCGACTAAATGAGGCGGTTCTTCGGATGAGACCGCAAAAACCGAGGTCCCGTGTCACAGCAAGTGTGGCACGATAAAGATCCCTCCTGATCAAAGGCCATAAGCGTCGAGCATAGGCCTAAATTTTGCAGCCCTTCGTTGTCAGTGGTGACATCACCATATGAGTGAAATGAAATATTCTCAATCAATCCAAGGCTCAATCATGTTAGATTTGTACTAAATACAAAGCAGTCGTATGGAAGTTAAGATTGAACTATTAGCCTTGGACAATATAATTTACATAAGTATCATTAGAGCTATGAGAGTAGACTTGCTCAAGTCTCTTATGTTTAATAATCATTGCTCTCTTTAATACTATTTAATAATGTCAAACATATATGTTTGGTGACATTTAATTATGGTAGAGAGCAGATATTTAGACTTCTGTCAGAAACAGAAAAAATTGAACAAAATGATAAAGTAATAAAAACAACATAGAGACTTGAGCAAGTCTACTATGAGAGCTAAACTTGTAGTAATGACCTGAATTTAACCTCGGAAATGAGGATGAATCCTATTGATTGTGCACAATTTCCCTACCCCCCCCCCCCCCCCCCCCCCCCCCCCCCCCACACACACACACACATAACCATTGTTTCGCACATCTAAGAAACAAATGTGACGTCACAATAGGAAAACTCCATAGTTGTTACTTATTTTCAATTGGTTAGAATACCTGTGGGGAAAACTGCACACAATACAATGATTATCAATTGGCATAGATCTTGAGTTATTTTTGACCCACTATCAATGTTGTATGTTTGTGTTGCCTCTCTGTATATGCAAGGGCACTCAGGTGAGCATTGCAGCCCATGGTCTTCTTGAAATTGATTAAAACAACACTTGCTGTCATTTTAGTGTTGGAAATTTTTGTTGTATAATTGTAATTTACTATTTCAATGATGGAATTTTTTTTAGTTTTTTATTTGTGTAAGAAAGCTAAAAAGGAAGTAAATTTAAATCATTGTTTTCCTGTACACAAATTGATTTCTATATAATGCTATATATTCAATAGAACTATTTTGATAAAATCTTAAACTTTGATTTTTAGCTCTTCTGAGCCGAAGGCTCAAAGAGCTAATCATATGGCCATATGTGTGGCGTGCGGTGTGCGTCAACTTTTTGGGAAAAGGGCTATCTCAAGAACCCCTTGGCCAATTTTTGTCAAATTTGTCACAGGGTATCCTTGGCCCAAGGGCTTTCATTTGTACTCAAACTAGGGTTGTGACCCTTTAACAAGGGGAGATAATTAGGAAAATGCAAACAAAAGTAGTGGTTGCTAAAAAATCTTCTTCTCAAGAACCACTGGGCAAATTATCACCAAACTTATGCATTAGAATGAGGATAGGTTGTAGATAGAAAATTGTTCAATGGATCATCCTGGGGCAAAGGGTGTGGTCTCAAGGTCACTTCAAAGTTGACCTTAAATTTTGTTTTGTTAAAACTTTGATATTTTGCTTAGTATAAGGACAAGGATCATCAAATTTTGTCAGTTGATGCATCTTAGGACCTAATATCATGTTGTCTCAAAAGTAGGTCATGGTGACCTACTTTTTGAATTTCGCAGGTAATTATTATTAAATGGATTTTAATGCATATCTTGGACACTTTTGAGACTATGATCATCAAAAGTTGTCAGTTGATGGATCATGGGACCTTGAAGTGTGTCATGTGAAAAGTATGTCACCATGACCTACTTTCTGAATTTTATGGCTAATCATTTATGAATACATTTTAGGTTGTTATTTTAGATACCGAGAGGTTTAGAATCATTATACCTTGTAAGTTGATGCGTCTAGAGGCCTCGAAACATATTTATAAAAAAGCAGGTCACAGTGACCTACTTTTTTAATTTTGCAGACATTCAAATTTCACATTTTCAATTTTAGATGCATATTTTGGACACTGAAAGCTAGGATCATCAAACTTTGTCAGTTGATGCATGTTGAGTCTTCCCTCATAGTTTGTTGATCAAAAAGTAGGTCACCGTGACCTACTTTTGGAATTTGACGGCTATATTTTAATATTTCAGGTACTATTTGACTTACAATTATCAAACATAGTGAGTTGATGCATGTTGAGTCTTCAGAGTGTGTTGACTAAAAAGTTGGTTACCATGACCTATTTTTGGATTTTGACGGCTATATTTGAATATTTCAGATACTATTTGACTTACAATCATCAAACTTTGTCAGTTGATGGGTCTTGAGTCTTCAGAGTGTGTCGACCAAAAAGTAGGTCACTGTGGCCTACTTTTGGAATTTGACATTTATATCCGAATATTTCAGATACTATTTGACTTCAATTATCAAACTTTGTCAGTTGATGCATCTTGAGTGTTTGGAGTGTGTCGACCAAAAAGTAGGTCACTGTGGCCTTCTTTTGGAATTTGACAGCTATATTTAAATACTTTTTGACTTGTCAGTTGATGCAACCTGAGTCTTCAGTGTGTTGACCAAAACTTTTGGACAGTTACATTTAAATTTTCAGGTACTATTTGACTTAACATCATCAAACTTTGTTAATTGATGAATCTTGCCAAGTGAGAATTTTTGCCTGTTCTACTATGTATCAGAAGAGCGATTCTAGGCCCATGGACCTCTTGTAGTTTATTGATAATAATGGTTAAAACTGTATACAGGCACATTTTTACAGCAAAATAAAATTTTCAGAATTAGGCCACGGTTTTTTAATTTATTGGTTTACGGATTTTAAAAAGAAAGTTTAGGGTCAGTCGGAAGAAAAAAAAAATAAAATAAAATAAACATTTTTAATATCTGTCGTTTTATTTTCAATAAATCATTAACATTATTTCATGGGTACAAAGAAACAAAACATGTATTTTAAAAATATTAGATAAAAAATTCTTTAGAGTGACTAGTACGTTATGAATTTTGAAAAAAAAAAAAAATGCAAGTTCAAATTCAGTGTATACATGTAACTATTACATGTATCTATGTTACACTTTGGTAGAACATAAGCCGAGAATGTATAAGGTGATATCTCTTTGATGTTGTAAAGTATCCAGTATTTATATAATGTTGTTCAGTTATTTTGCTGTATATGCTCAATTAAGATTTTACATTTACAAATTGTAAACATAAAGAAGAAAAAATTATAAGCACTATTACAATTGTATGTGGTAATTCCATTTTTAATTTCAGAATGTTTATACCCCCATGAAATAATTTTTAACCCCATTTTTCCCACATAGACATGTCCATGGAATTATCTACCACCTTTTTGAAAGAAATGTTTCTTAATTGTTTTGCATTTTTAGCTCTTCTGAGCCGAAGGCTCAAAGAGCTAATGCTATGGCCATTTGTGCGGTGTGCGTAAACTTTTTAGAAAAAGGGCTAAAACTCAAGAACCCCTTGGCCAATTTTTTTCAAATTTGTTACAGGGTATCATTGGCCCAAGGGCTTTCATACATACTAAATAGAGGGATGTGACCCTTTAACAAGGGGAGATAATCAGGAAAATACAAACAAAAGTAGTGGTTGCTAAAAAATCTTCTTCTCAAGAACCACAGGGCAGATTATCACCAAACTTACACATAAGGATAAGGATATGTTGTAGATTAAAAATTGTTCAAGGCATTACCCTGGGGCAAAGGGCGTGGTCTCAAGGTCACTTCAAAGTTGACCTAAATTTATATTTCCTTAAATCTTTGATATTTTAGTCATTATAAGGACTAGGAACATCAAATTTTGACAGTTGATGCATCTTAGGACCTTGTGTCAAGTTGTCTCAAAAGTAGGTCACGGTGACCTACTTTTTGAATTTTGCAGGTATTTATTTTAAAATTAATTTTGATGCATATCTTGGACACTTTGAAGCCTATGATCATCAAAACTTGTCAGTTGGTGGATCATGGGACCTTGAAATGCATCAACTGAAAAATAGGTCACCGTGACCTACTTTCTGAATTTTATGGCTTATCATTTATAGATATATTTTAAGTTGTTATTTCAAATACCGAGAGGTTTAGAATCATCAAATCTTGTAAGTTGATGCATCTTGAGGCCTTGAAACATATTTATAAAAAAGTAGGTCACAGTGACCTACTTTTTGAATTTTGCAGATATTCAAATTTCACATTTTCAATTTTAGATGCATATTTTGGGCACTGTAAAACCTAGGATCATCAAACTTTGTCAGTTGATGCGTCTTCAGTCTTCGGTTTGTGTCGACCAGAAAGTAGGTCACCGTGACCTACTTTTGGTATTTGACAGCTAAATTACTATATTTCAGACACTATTTGACCTACAATCATCAAACTGTGTCAGTTGATGGGTCTTGCATGTTCGGAGTTCGCTGACCAAAAAGTAGGTCACCATGACCTACGATTGGAATTTGACAGCTATATTTCAATATTCAGATACTAATTGGCTTAAAATCATCAAACTTTGTCAGTTGATATTTCTTGTGTTCTCAAAATGTGTAAACCAAAAAGTAGGTCACATTGACCTACTTTTTTTGAATTCTTAGGATTTAACTAAAGATTTAGAATACTAAGAGGCTAAGAATAGAAATGGTGGGGTTGTACAATTTATCAGAAGAGCGATTCAAGGCCCTTGGGCCTCTTGTTATTTGATACTCAAATTCTTTCCACCACTACACAAGGTATACTAATTTATGAGAAGTATGCATACCTTTCTGAGTTTTATCTTGTCATATATTTTTTATTTTTACAGGCATTCATTATAATATCAAAAGCATCTAACAATTTCTCACACTATTCTATTCCCTGTTAAGGATTTTTGACGGCAGAGATGCACGTACATGTATTCAAATACATTTATTATGACATGTACTGCTGTGGTATAAAGTCACTAGTTAGAATAATCTGTGTCTCGGTACAGGCCCTCACCACACTCAAACTGGGTCCGTAGGACATTATCACTTTAACGATAGAACATCCTATCTAGTACCGGTAAAGTCGCTGTCAACTGTACCTTCCTCTCATCTTTAAACACCCAAATAGCACTACATTTTGTGATATGTTAGCAGCAAGAATACCGCCAGAAATATTTATTTCTATCAATTCCCTTTATTTCGTGATGAAATGCCATCTGGCATCTGTTTCGTCAACAAGATATCGTTACTGTCATCGTGCATGATCATATCTGTTTACATGGTTTTTAAAAATACGGAATAAAGATATTTCGCAAAACGAATAGTGATTACCACATACAAATCAATAGGTTTGCGTGTCACGATTTTCTATTCGTAAAATTGAAAAATCATTTTATTTTTATTTTGAGATGTTGGGTAGAATCGGCGTAATTAAAGAAAGTGGAAATTTGCATTTTTTTTTTTCTTTCGATTTCCCAGAAATTAGGGTCGACGGATCCGTAAACCAAGAAATAAAAAAACTGTGGCCTTAGAGCTAATAAAGCAGGCCACATATGAGATACATTTTGGATATGCAAGCGTATTCTTCATGTATGTCGGGAGATTCTCTGATCCTTATTGATATACATCAGAAGCAGCTTATCATTCTCTCTAATTCTTGATGATTGCTTGAAGTCTTTCAAGGAGTTTCATAGCAAACTTTCAGTTCAAGTTAAAAGTCAGAACCAGTATGGTCATGTATGATCATGCACAGGGAAATATTTGAACTGAAGTACCTTCATTGTTGCATGTTTTTTGGCTGTTCGACAAACTCCTGTGAAAGGTCATTAGTTCTGTTTACCTTGACTCCCACAGATAAAAACTTCTCGACACAAGTTTCTTTTTATCTAGTTTAGGGTATTTAAGGAGTACAGCTTCATAACATATATTAACATTCTGTATTACTCATTGTTGTTTGCCAAAACTGCCAATTTCAAAATCTTTACCTACAAAAGGAGCAGAAAATCATTTTAGCAACAAATTTCAGCAGGGATTTAATGATATAAAAAGTTTAAATCTTTTGTACTTGTCCAGTAATTTGAAAATTGGAATTGACAGTTGCATTGTATTTTAAGTCTCTTAATATTTAGAAACTACATTAACTGAAAGAAGAATATATTATATTTCACAAAAAAAAAATGTGTTTGATTTATGGTAATTCCATGTCTGTAAAACTTCTGTAGTGATCTTTTCACACACTGATACAAGAATGAATATTAAGGTTTTCTGTTTGTGAGGAATAATGAGTAATCCTTATGCATTCTCTAGTATCCAAAAAAAAGGACCTTCACCATGCAGCAGAACTTTTGACAGAATAAAACAGATATCTTCAATTTGTAAAGGGTGGGTGGGGGTGTTATGGGAGCTGAGAAAATATTTTAATGTTATTAAATGCCAATTTTTAAAATGCTGAAATTAAACATGAACTTCTTTCAAAGTTATATTGCTTTGTAGAAATGATGCAATACTATTCTTATATTCCATAATTGTATGCAAGGAATTTCTTGTCTCAATCCACAAAAATTAATTAAAACAAATTGTAAGCTATAGATGGTATCTGTGATTGTAAATTTATAAAGTGATTGAACAATCCCTCTACATGAAAGCCTTCTTTAAATGAGTGTTTTGTAATGGAAGACAATAAATTTCACCTGTGATAAGATACTTATCTTCACTTTAATTTAAGACCCCTCAGGTTTGATGGTAATACCATCAATAGGAAACGGTTCCAATTTTTTAAATAATGATCGTGTGTGTTTAGCACAACCTAGATCTTTCTTGTTTAGGGGGATTCTGATTAAATATCTTAACCAGAATAAGCTTCTCTCTCTCTCTCTCTCTCTCTCTCTCTCTCTCTCTCTCCCCCCCTTCCAATCCCTTCCATTTCATTATAGGTAACTTGTTGCAAGTGATAGTAAATGATGGTGAAATATGGTTCAATTGAAGAAATTTTTGTAATCAATATCTAGTTGTGATGTACCAGTATGTGTTTTGACTTGACATGTATGCTTTTTATAGCTAGAAATTCATTTGTACTGGTAAATATTTTCACAGCTACTAATCCCTCTAACAAATGCATCTGTTTTTTCAAATTGCTTTGCAAGTTATTGACACTAATCACATATTTGCACAGTTATGATGAAATGAGGATATTTTGAAATCTACACCTAAAAATTTCCTTGGAGACAGACCTATTTCATTCGTGGCCAAATGTGTTGGTTTCCATTTGCCCAACTGACTGCAAATTTTAATGCCAAACCTGGGATTTGTTTTGCATAAATTGTTTGAAAATTTAGAAATGTATTTACTGTTGTGATTTTCATGATTTTTTGGAGTCTGCGGAAACAACTCTTGTAGTGATTATTTTCTGTCCCGAAATACAACTGTATAATTGCTATATAAAACTCCGGTTAAAATAGAAACGGTAAAGATTGATTCACAATGTTCTACAATAATATGGTATTTTATTTCTGTTTTTTAATCTGGGAAACAGTGCAGGTGTGATCACATACTGTTTACTGAGTTTGTGTAAAATTATGTAAATATTGGTGAAGTACGTGAAAATGGGGTCTGGTCACACTCGTACTCCTTCTTTTCTAAATCAATATGTAGATACATTTTGGATTTTTGTTTTATTTAAATTTTGGGAATTGGTTCATTTTGTGATGTCATAGAAACAATAATTTGTGAACTTTTTGATATTTTTTTTGAAACCCAAGGATTTGTTTTCCAAGTTTGAAATATTTTCAAAAGTTCTAATGGTCAAGAGATGACATTGAAAAAAAAACCCCACTGAGGTTATGGTAGCCCTTGCCTGTGAAACCCCACTGAGGTTATGGTAGCCCTCACCTGTGAAAATTGACGGGTCATAATGTACAAGGCAGTATTATTGGTATCCCCATAATTTTCAGATGTAAACTTACAATTTAAACCTCCCCCATCTCAAAAGACCATTATTTAGTCTCCTGTGTATGTTGAAAATCAGGGAATTTTAATTTGGGTCTCTATGTCCATCTGTCTGTCCATCATTCTGTCTGTGACACTTTTGTTTGTAGACATTATAAGCTTTTTGAAATGATGACTTTAGGAAGATCCCTTTTGATTTTGATGTCAAATGGTCAAAGACCAAGGTCAGAAATTCATATATTGTAGTTTTCTCCAAGCTTGTGCATTGCAATGCAGCTTAGATGATGATTCTCTACAGAATGAGAAATACCTCCATTGATTGCGAGATCAAAAGATGCAAGGTCAAGGTCTTCATTCTTATAAAGGTATTCAATCAAAAAGTTTAAACAGACTACTAGACGTTGTAATGAAGTTGATGACATAGTTGGAAAAAACCCCCAAAAAAAACAAACTGGAAATTCTTTACAAAATTGATGAAAGAGTTAACAAAAACCAGCAAACCGGATTTCACCTTCTTTTTCAAGATGCAAGTTAAATTGGCGTGAGAATTATTTTTAATTCACACTTTTGCAATTATAAACATTTCGACGAAAGGAAAAGGATCTGTTTTTTTTTTTTTTTTTTTAATTTTTAAAGGGGGTTGAGATTGGGTTACCATGTAGAATTGCTCTCCATATTCATTTTTTTTTTTTTTATTTTTTTTTTTTTTTATTATATATATATATATATATTATTATAGGTATTTCACCCACTTATTCTGTCCTTAAATTCCCTGAATTACTTTGTTACTGAATGTGGAAACCAACATTTATATTTTTCCAGTCTTTAAAGAGAAGCATTATGCAGAACATGTGTTAGCAAGGATTAACTTAAGTTATATTATTGAAATATGTCTGTTGAGTGAGTCCCTGAGAGACATTGATTGAGCACTGTTTAACTAATCTGAAATATTTCACATAAGTAATAGTATATTTTGAATGATTTTCAGAAAATCTATAAGCGAAGCATATGAAGAATATCCCTTAAATTATAGCAGGTTAGTTTACATATGATATTTCAAAGTTTGGGGGTCCTTGAAAGACACTAATTTGAAACACACACATGTGATCAGCATTTGGAGATTTTCATTTTTATTTGCAGATTTTATTAAATTTTACAAGTATTTGAATTGTTAGTAATTTGTCCTTAATTCTGTTGCAGCAAATCAATGAATAATGAGTATGAAGCCTATGTGTTAAGTGTTGGTGATTTTGATGAAAGAGTGTTCTTGGGCAGTGAAGCAGATGAGGAAATTGGAACTCCCACGAAATATCGGGAGGAGGGCACGGGTGAATTGGCAGAAAGGTTGCAAGTGAAAGCCCATCTACAACAGCATTTTGATGAGGTCAGCAAATTTTCACCACTTATATATTTATGTCAGGTGTAGTCCGTCTAAGAAATCATGGTTCACAGCATTTGATAATATTGATATTTTAAGAAATTATGAAAATTTAGTCAGAACTTTGTAACCATTTTAA
This sequence comes from Ostrea edulis, assembly GCF_947568905.1. NCBI lineage: Eukaryota > Metazoa > Mollusca > Bivalvia > Ostreida > Ostreidae > Ostrea > Ostrea edulis. The sequence goes on from NC_079164.1 coordinate 105,099,447, forward strand.
GAGTTCATAAAAGTCATGCTAGTACTATACAAGATGCTGTTAAAGTTTCATAATATAATTTGTCTGGTCAGAAGTTGGAAAGAGAGGTGCATACTTTTATTATAGTTTTACAGTGATCACAAATGCATAAACAAAATTACTTATAAGTCAAAACGTATGTATTTTTACAGTTTAGTACATGCATATGGTAGATTCACTTTCTGCTTATGCATTATAACAAAGGCATAAAATTATATGAATAGTGCTAGTTTTCTGCCAAGGTAGTTTAGTACAAAACCAGCTTTGTTTGTGTTTCTTTGTGTGTATGTGGACTAGGAACATGGCAGGTTGGAGCTGGTGAAGGGAAAGGAGGCAAAAAGCATTGGCTGTTGTCCAGTTGGGCAGTGTTGTGGAGGGATTTGGTGTCCCAGCATTTTAAAGCCTGGGCCCTGCAGGACACACACTTAATGGAGACCGAAATTGATAATGGTCTATTGTTAGCCTAGTTATCTCCTTATTAGATTGGCACATTACTATTCTCAGTAAAGCAATGTGAACATGGGATCTAATGCAAGTTTCTAAAAGTTGTTACAACCTTTTATGTGTTTGGGTATTTTGGACTACAAAATCAGTTGTGCACAGTTCAGAAATTGTATTTTCTGGGAGAACCTTGGGACTGATACTTGTATATTGAAATTATACTAGTAATCAATTTTGCTGTTGCAAAATCAATCTAAGTGTTTTGCTGTTTTAAATAAATCTGTTGACAGTTAGTAAATCAAAGAAAATATTTAATAGGTTGCATTGATTAGCGTATTCAAAAGTGGAAATTTATTTTAAAATGGTGCTGCTATTCTCTGTGGAATTTTTGTATGATGAGGTTTATTGATTGAGGAAATTAGAAAATTATTGAGATGTATGGTGATTTGTAGCCAAAAAGAAAATGTATAGATGCAATGGAGTATTTGAATTTATTTGATTTTAAAAAAAAACTACCCCAAAACACCACCATGCTTAGGCCTAATGAAAATAAGTAATAATTTTCCGCATAACCATGACTGCAGTAACGCTTTCATTACTGGTTATTGAGGGAATCATTAGAACATTGAAGGCTGAACCTTTTGCTGAGCTTGATTATACAAATATTATTATTAAATGACTATTGATTCCTGCAACATTTACAGGTAGACAACAGGTTTAGACAGGTTTTCCCTCTCGCTGTGCTAACAAAGAAAATCAGCTGATTTGTGCTGATCAGACAGAATTGTTTCCTGTAGGAATGACTGTCACCCCACTGTTAATTAGTCTGTAGTCTTCTGAGGTTGATATGTCAGTTTGGGATCACTCATCGAATTGTGAAAAGCTGGATTTAAAACTCATTAGTCTTTAAACAAAGTGATTATTTCATCTAAAGAAACTAGCAGATGTTTAAATTGCCGACAATAAAGGAGACACTGTGATTGAATGATATGATCATGTGTTTTAGCAGAAAGAAAACAAAAATCTATAAGGGATAAACATTGGAAAAGTTCCAGCAGCAATAAAACTTATACAGGCTTTGTTAGTATACAAGGATCAGTTTCCTTATGGGCTGAGATTGGACCAGAACCTAGATTTCTAATGAAACAGAAGTGAATGTTAGTATACAAGGATCAGTTTCCTTATGGGCTGAGATTGGACCAGAACCTAGATAAAGCAGTAGTGACTGTTCTTTTGAACATGAAAAAATGAATGATCTAATATGATGGTAATTTGTGAGGGAGAGAACTCGGGTCTCCTCAACTTTGTGACACCGCAGTTTCAACTGCCAAATCACCGCAGGAAAAAGCAATCCTGGCACAGGAAACTGATCCGCTGTGTGTGCCAGGATCGCAGTGTGTGGCCCTTTACTGATAGTCCATGTTACTCTCTTTCATTTGACCAGACCAAAACATTAGCACCCTCGACTCCGCTGACTGGCCGGCGGTACCTGAAGGAGAAGGACCCCAGCACTACACCAGTGTCCACTGCTACCCAGAGTGTTAACAAGTTACAGAGCCTGCTGTTGGGACGTAAAGCCCTACCCAGTGATGACCTGCTGGATATATTTAGGTAGGAATTATGTTAACCACTGTCTACCTGTATAAGAATAATAGATTACAGCGACGATTGCCGTTCTTGGAAGTAAATACTATATAGTTCTTTTCTTTAAAAAAAATGTTATATACATCTGGATAATTTTTTTTATTATAAAGTTGTATGATTGTTATCCAGAAATTGTATTCGAAAAATGACCCCCTCCCACGATTAACAGAACAAACATCTTGGATGGTGAAATTTATATTGCAGTTGTTAAACTATGTTAAGTTTACTAACACAAAGACAAACTTTATTGAGTGATCCTTTTTTTTTATCTTTAACACTATTGTAAAGGCTGAAGATTTGCAGTTATGTTCTTTGGAGTGTGTTTACGAGTGTTTTAAGAGAGTAATATTTGTATTGATTTACTTGCAATCATTCACTAGAATACAGTCCTTGATTAACTTGAATTGAGGGTCATAAAAAGGATTTCTACCATGATACTTCAACTGTTTCCATTTCAGTATTTAGTTTGATAGTAATTCATATCACGTTTCTTAATACTATAAAGAACTTGTACTCCTGAGAAACGTTTTTGATTATGAAACATGAATTTACTATTTATGACATAATGAACATGTGAATTTTCATCCAATTTCATTGAAATGGCTAAAGCTAGCTATTTTTCTTAGCCATTTTGATTTGATAAGTGTGATTGTCCTTTGACCACAATGAAATTGTATGTTAATTTTATATTCTTGTGTTGTACGTAAGAAAAATTTGTTTCTGTCAATGCATGACACCAAAAATTATCAGGCATATGTTGACAATTTTTAACAATGTTGTATGCTTAAAAAAATTTCTTTGTTGAAAATCCTTCGATTAATCAATTCATTAGATACCCTTCTCATATTCATTAATTGTGATATAAATTAGCAATTTTTAATGCAATAAAATCCTTTGGTAGAAGATACAACAAATTGAACAGTTTCTATCTGATACATGTATTTAAAGCCATTTTCACATCCTGTGGTTTGATTATTTTATTGATAGCTATTGTGATTTTGTAACTAATTACACATATTTCTAAATGTAGCATTGGCATATATTCATGTGTATGACAGTAAACAGAACATTATATGGCATGTGAATGGGTCAATGACTGAGTGGCTGAAAGGTGTGTGTTGTGAGCTCCTTATATTGTAAAAATAATACAATAAAATTAGAAAATATGTAGGAAGCGGAGTGTATGATGTAATAAGAAAATATGAAAGAAGCAGTGTATGATAAAATCAGAATGTTTAAGGGAACATTTATTTACTTGCTTTTATTATCTCCTCACAATGCATTGTAAGAGGGGAGATAATAATGGGCCTGCTCCCGTGTGTACGAGTATTGTGTATGAGCATGTCAGTGTAACACTGAGCTTGTAGACACTCCACAGGCCAGTTTTTTACTCCATTGATATCCTACTTCACTTGTAGCTTTATTATCAAGAAAGGAAAAACCCTATTGATTTTGGGGTCAGAAGGTCAAGGTCACTATGGAACTTCCTAAACACTTTACACATCTACAGGTTACATGTTTTGCTCCATTGATTTCACACTTCACATGTCGCTTTGCTATCAAGAGAGGAAGAATCCTATTAATTTGGGTGTTAAAAGTTCATGGTCACTGTGAGACTTCATAGAAAAAGTTTGTAGACACTCTACAAGCCACTTTTTTCCATTGATTTCACATGTCACTTTGTTATTAAAAGAAGAAGAACTCTATTGATTTGGGGAGTGAAAAGGTCAAGGTCACTGACATTATAGAAAAAGCTTGTAGACACTCATTGCAAGGGGATATACCCTGCCGTTGCAGAGCACTTGTTGAATATAGCTCAAAATAATCTGTTCATATTTTCCCAATTCAAACAAATCAATTTCCCCAGTTCTACCCACTCAGGTCCTATTGTGAAAATGGTAGGTAAATCCTAGAAACAGCATTATGAAGAAAAATGTCCAAAATATAAGAGATTTAGAAAAGCTACAAGCAGTGTGTGCAGTTCGAATATGGAGAGACTTGCTTTTACATTTAAAGACAAAAAAGAACAAAACACTAGTCCTCATCCAGACTGCTACTTATCATTATGCATGAAGAAAAATTAAGGTTTAAAAATCCCCTTTATCGAAAGATTGAATTTTGATTTATAACCAAGATAAGTTTTGGTCGGGTATTTAAGAAAGAAACTCCCATTTTGTGTGCCTCTTTGAAATTAGATATACGACTGTAAATGGGTTGTTTAATTATTGAATTAGAACAGAAATGCAAAAGTATTCTACTTGACATGTTTCATCATTTTAAATTGCATTTTACACAGAAAAATGAGTGTATAGTACAATTAGGGGATTACATAAAGCATACAAACTTCATTGTGCAATTTTGTAGCTTTATTGCCCTTTCCACTCAACTCTAAATAAATAGACCCAATTCTATTTCAAACATAATTGAAGTGGGTGTTGATGTGCGTTTTGTGTGTTAGGTCTTCAAACTGATTAAAAATTATTTGACAATTTAAAAAGATATATGATTTGTAATTGAAATTTAATGCAGCTGTACATACATGTTAATTACATACTATGGCCTGGAAAAGTATATATTAGATTTAAGCATGGTTTGGGGTTTGATGCAGTTATTTATTCACAAGAGCATGTGTGATTTCATATGTACAAGGCATATCCTTGATAAGAAGATATGGTAGACTCCGGAATGTATGACCCATCAAACCCTGAGATTGTAGATCTATTTCATTTGATAAAATTATCTCTATATTTTCATTGATCTAAATTTTTCCTGTGTGTAATATAATTCCATAAACTCTGCTTCCTTGATATTACAGCAAATGTTGGTGATAAAATAATGTATTCCTTCATATCAAATGATAGATGGTTTTATCTGTCGGGCATTAAAATTGATATTCAGTCGATGCATTTACATTTTTATGCTGTGAAGGATACAATAAAAGATTGGTATTGCTGACCTACTTTAATCAGTGCATAATGACTTCAGTAGTAGGAACTCTCTAAGCACAAAACCTACATTGCAGAGAATTTGCAGTTTACACGCAATGTAAAATTATTATTCCTCATCATTACGAAACTGAAAGTTGTCAACGGAGTTTTATGTGGGTTGGTTTGTTTTGGACCCTCGGACTGGTGCCTTTAACTGTTGTCTTTGAAACATAACATCTTTGGGCAACAGTTTGTCCTCAAACTTAGTGGAGAAATGTAGAACTTGACATGTTAGGAAACTATTGTAATGTCTAACTGTTTCATGGGGGTCCTTTGAAGTTTCACGTACAGTAGTTCAGACTGTATGTATTGAAAATGAACATGTTGGTGTTTTTAGCTCAACCTGAGCTGAAAGCTCAAGAGTCGCATGTTGTCTGTTGTCTGTCTGTCTGTAAACTTTTGATGTTTTTTACTTCTTCTCCAGAACCACTGGGTCAATTTCAACCAAACTTGGCAAAAAAAATCCGGGTGAAGGGCTTTCAAGTTTGTTTGAATGAAGGGCCATGCCGTCTTCAAAGGGGAGATAATTACAAAAATGCAAAATAGAGTGGGGTCATTCAAAAAATTTCTCAAGATCCACTGGGCCAGAAGAGCTGAAGCTTACATGAAAGCTTCCTGACATAGTGCAGATTCAAGTTTGTTAAAATCATGACCCCCTGGGGATAGGATGGGGCCACAATAGGGGATCAAAGTTTTACTTACAATTATATAGGGAAAATCTTTAAAAATCTTCTCAAGAACCATTAGGCCAGAGAAGTTTACATTTACATGAAAGCTTCTTGACAATACAGATTCAAGTTCGTGAAAATTATGGCCCCTGGGAGTAGGTCTGGGCCACAATAGGAGATCAAAGTTGTACATGCAAATGTATTGGAAAAATCTTTAAATATGGGCCAAGGTGACTCAGGTGAGCAATGTGGCCCATGGGCCTCCTGTTTTTTTGTTTTTTTGTTGTTGTTGTTTTTTCTTCACTTCCTAAATACCTACTTGGGGGCTGAAAATAGGTTAAATAGTTTCCTAGACTTTTTCTCATGAATACAGATTTTGCACTGAAATTTTGTCATCGCTGTCAGATGGGTGTATGATGTACAATTTACAGTACTCTTGTTGTTCATGTACTATGTATTCAAGAAAAAATGAACTCGTAGTTTTAAATTTTTATTGCAGTGAGATAGGTTCTGATCCTAAAACTCGAATAATGGAGAGAGTTGATGAGATGGGTGAAGTTTTCTGCTCCCACTATGTACAAGTAAGTCTTGAACCATCTTGTTCATCCATTTGTCCAGATATTTTGATTTACAATGTGGACAAATCCATGATATTGATGCATCAATATTTGATAGAATTTTAGGTTATTTTAAAATGGTGGTGGAGTGTTCAATTTTACAGATCATTGTGGCAATAAGAAATGTCAATCCTTGTCAACTGAAAGGTCAAAAAAGTCTAATCAATGTGACTGGGATAGGTAGAATTGATTTATCAAGGTCCTCAATTGATACTTGTGAAGGTCAAATGATTCATAAGCGATTACTAGATTTTACCTTTATTTTCTGGAGGGAGGGGGAGGGGTGTCAGTAAAAAAAATTTGCAGGCAGGTCTATCAATCTTAAAGTTTTACTACTTTTGTTTAAACTTTTATAAATGGTTAACATGTGCATGTATATAACGTCTACGAATCAGATGCTGCTACATCAGACCTCTCTGTTAAGGACACAAGTTAGCTACAAACAGAAAAAAAATTGAATGCATGGGTTGATGTATACAATTTGGCTTATCCTGGTTGTAATGAGTATTACTATTAGATTTCTAAAATATTAGGAACTTGTACATATTTTTCTCTATATTAAAGAATTGTGATATATTGCTCCGCTGCATGAAACTCTAGTTTTGTTTTTTTCCACTTTTACCTCGCATGATTCAGTGTATTTATGCAATTACACATAATACTCTTTCGTACATGATTTTGCATCTATCATATATTGCACCTGTGGTCATTTTAAAGTCTTGTAATAAAAATCTGACTATATTTATCAGAGTGGATGATGACCATGTCAATCAGACACGTATACTTCTACAAATTAACCTTGCCTACAGAGCTTAATTATTTTCTGACAACTCTTGTAAAGTTATAATTCATTATCGTTCCTTGTAAAAATTTCATGAATCTTTAACTTCAGT